>NC_056726.1:703804036-704104709 GCF_019279795.1 Protopterus annectens
GTGTTTGCAGTTTTATTGTTTAACATTGCTGTGGTGAAATTCTGTCCTACTTTGGTTTTGTGAAGTGTTCTGCTTTGTCTGTGCTGATCAGATGTAGTAATTTAATGTCAATGTATATTATTTGGCATTCAGCAGCAAATTTTTCCTTGTCAAAAGAAGCACAGTTTCAGACTCAGTCACCATTTTCTAACCTCACAAAATCTTTTGCTCCTTCCTCTCATCAGTTCAGGTCAGCAATAGTTCTATGAACAGTTTTTCTACCTTCAACTAGAAATCTTTCTTCCTTTCTGTTCTGTCTTTAGAGGTAGAACTACTGTCTTCATCATCAGCAATAGCTGGCAATTGCAAAGCCCACATTAACTCATTATGCTTTTTTCTGTAGCCGTGGAGGTAATCAGGGATGATTTACACAATGATACATGCATACCCTGCAAATCTGGATACTTTCAGACAGTTCTAGGAGGTATTATTTCCAGTTCTGCATCCCATACCGTACTCATTCAATGACAACTGACAATTTGCTGCTTATTTCACTCCATGAAGGTGTGCTTCCTGTGCCCAAACAGTTTTTGAATGTATGTCACTCATATCGTAGTCTACCAATTGATCCCTATACCAGTGAACAAACAGGAATCTTGCCATTTTTCTGGGTAGTTTTCTATGTTTCTCTCTGCCCACTTGCAGGCAATCTCTTTTTAATTGACTGCTCTGTTACTCCTCTTATCTTTGCAGTGATTTGTGGGGTGTTCACACTACCATCCCATCATGTGTTCAGTTTAATATGTACTTTATCAAATTTATGGCTGTGAGGGATGGAAGCTATTATGGTAAGTATCACGCACAAAGCAGGAAGCAATCCAGTATGGAATGTAAATTTATGCAAAGTTGCCCAGACTCATACATCAACACTCACATGTATATCCATGGGCAATTCAACTCACCAGTGATGAAAGCAACATGTCTTCTGCTTATGTAAGGAAGCCAGATACCCTGTTTAAAATGCATGTTAATATGTGGAGCACATACTGCAGAGAGAGAGAGAGAGAATGGAATCTGTGTTCCAACTTGGAGGCAACAGTGCTTTTAGCTGCAAGGTTTTCTTGCTGTTCCTCCCAGAAATTATTACATTTGGTTAAGGTGACAGAGTTGGCATACACCTATGCTACGTGAGTGCTGTAATGTGTTTATTTGTCTGGCTCTCATGCATGATCAAGAGGACTTGCCTATGTTATGTAGTTTCACTGGAATCACCCATCCCCTACCAAGCATAATAAAGTCATGAAAATACTTTCATGATGTTTCTCTTGATGTGTTTCTTCCTGTGATTTGTCACCATCTTATGCACCGATGTCACTTGCATCATTATTATTTATTTATTTTACATTTGTTTACCAGGATTGTCTTATAGGCTGAAAAAGAGCCCCTTTTCAGTGGAGGCCTGGAGAGAAAAGTTCCACATTAACACAAACAAGCTAATAAGCTCCACAAGAACATACACTAAAGTATTATAAGTTGATACAACATACGTACACATGTCGATAAGCGTAAAACTTCTAGCAACAGTGTAAAGTATATATACAACTTAAGAGACATGCTCCACATTACAAAGCTTGCAATCAAAATGTCTCAGGTAGATACAACATCAGTAACATAACAACAATAAGAATCTCAATGTACAATATCTGACAGAGTTGCAACTTACAAGGCATAGTTAAGAGTTTTGATGAGTAGTAAAAAAGTTCAAGTAAACAAGGAAAGAACCAGTTTTCCTCCCTTTGGGTCTAGCAGATAGGTAGTGAGGTCTTTGCTAGTAAACACTGGTACTAGTACAGAATATAGGAGACACACAATAGGAAATGATAGGGGAGGGAAAACTGGCAGTGTGAGATGAAGTGGATACTACATTAGCTTTAGAGTAGTACTGCAGTAGAGTCTAGTAATAGACTAGAAATCATACTGTAGTACTGTAGAGCAGGTGTATTAAACTGTGGAAGGTTGTCAGTAATAGAGAGGGAAATAGGGTAACAGGGAGTCTAGGAAGGTACAATGGGTGGGATAAAAGTAAAAAAGGAGAGAGAGGGTGAAAAGCTATTAAAGAAATTCACAAGGGCTAATGTGAGAGAAAGATGGGGAAAATGGAGCTTTGAGAAGAATGAATAGGTCATCCAGGGTTAGTACAGGAGCAGAGCTATTTGTTGGTGAGGTATTCTTTCAGCAGTGTTTTAAACTTTAATGTGTTGTTGGTGTTGATAATTGTTTGGGGTGAGGGATTCCAGATTTTGGATATCTTGTTTGATATAAGGGAATCTCCAATGTAATTGTTGAATTTGGTTACTTCTAGAAGAAGTGTGTTGGTTGTTCTTTGAGATCTTTTGCTAATGTAGGGATGAATAAGGTCTTTTACAGCTGGGCAGTTGCTAGAATGATAAAAACCATTGTGTGTGAAATTTAGTTGGTTGACAGTTATTAGGTTTGGTACTACATATTTTTATATTACATAAACCACCAGTATTCCTCCTTTTTGTCTATCAAGTACACCCTCCTTATTCACTATATCTACTATCTGCCCCTCTTCACCTCTTCTTGCATTTTATTCCCATTTCATTGCAGTACTTAAACTGACATCCTTCCATTCTCATTGCTGGTGTTCAACAAACACAGTGCTTTGCTGGCATATGGGTGTTAGTGCCCTGCTAACCTATGTTTGGCAGTCTACAAAAGTTCAGAGCTCCTCCCCCTGTCTGTTTATGGGTGTGATGGTCCAATCACCTGAGAGTACAGGGACTGCCATTCAGACCCACAAACAGGAACCTTTCAGTTTTTTTAAGAGAAGATTCCCTGAGAAGTCTACTCCTTTCTCTGGATATTTCAATTGCTGAGCTCAGCTAAATAAGCCTTTTGTTTTTTTTAATTTCCTTACTCTGATTTTTCTATCAATGCTTGAATAATGTATTCTACTGCTTTGACTGTTTTTTCTTTCTTTCTCTTTTTTTTATTATAGGTTCATAGGTTGATACTAGGCTATCTGCCCTAGGGCATTTACAAGCCTAGCCAGAGTGTGTTTGGCTTTTGCCACCCTTCTTAGATTAGTTGACTGTGCCTCTGTATAGTAGGTCACAGAAGATAGCCCATTTAAGGTTAGTTTACCGTGCCTCTGTCTAGCAGTGACACAGAAGAGATCCCAGGGGTAAATTTATGATCTCCCATCCAAACGTCAAGGTTCTTCTTGAAGAGGGTCATTGAGGGGCTCTGTCTGACATGGATTGGGATTTTGTTCCAGAGTGAGGGGAGCCTCTGGGATATGAATCTGTCCCTCCAGCATGTTCTATTTATTTCTGTGCTGAGGTTTAAGTCACTGGAGCATGTAGTTCTGATGGATTTGGATTTCTTGAGGTGGAGCATGTCCATTAATTCTGGGTTGGACATGGCTTTATACGTCAGGCACAGATCGCCTCTGAGTAGGCGGTAAGCAACTGAGTAGAGCTGGAGTTTCTTTAGCCTAACTGCGTAGGGCATCGGTTTGAGTCCCTTGATCCTCTTGGTGAGGTACTTTTGGTGTCTTTCTAGTTGTAGCAGGTGTCGGGTAAGGTACATCCCAAATGGGGCATTGTATTCAATTATGGGCCTGATGAGTGATGAGCAGAGGGGCACAAGGACCTCTCTTGATCTAGATGTGAACCCCTTCGTGATAAGGTGGGCTATATAGAATGTCTTTCTAACCACTTTGGCAATGTGATTGTCAAAGGAGAGATTGTAATCTACTTGGGTCCCCAAATCCTTAAATACTTCTTCCGTACTTAATGGATTACCACCTATGTGGTAATTTGTGGGCACTTTGTTTTTGCCAAAGGGGATGACTATGCACTTTTTGGCATTTAGCTTTAGGCCATGGCTCTGGCACCAGTTATCTGTCACTGTGAGACATTTTTGGAGGATGCTTGTGTCAGCCGGTGAGTCGATTATGGCCCCCAGTTTTCAGTCATCTGCAAACTTTGTCAGCCATAGTCCTCCTGTGTTAGCCTGTACCTCAGAGAAATATATACCGAACAAGAGAGGTCCCAGGACTGAGCCTTGTGGGATGCTACTTGTAACTGGTTTAGAGTCTGACATGGCACCTGCAATTCTGACCATGTGGGTTCTATCCCTAAGCCAGTTTGCAACCCATCTTGTGACATAGGGGTTGATATTTAAGCTGGTGAGCTTATTTATGATGTCCGAGTGGGGTCTTGTGTCGAAGGCTTTTGCAGGGTCAAGGTAGGCTGTGTGGACTACCTTCCCTTCATCTATGGCCTTGGTGACTGTTTCAAAGAAATTGACCAGGTTCAAGAGGCAAGATCTGCCCTTAACAAAGCTGAATTGGGTAGGATCCAGTGTTTGGAGGTTCCCAATGTCTTTGTTTATGAGTTCCATGATGATACGCTCCATAGCTTTGCAGACCAGGCTAGTTAGGCTTATAGGGCGATAGTTTCCGGGGTCCGTTGTGGCACCACCTTTATGGAGTGGGACCACTGTTGCTGTACGCCATTCTTTGGGTACATATCCTGTTGTAAGGCTGAGACTGAACAGTGATTTTTAAGTGAGGGTTCAGTTCTTCTTAGAGCTCATGTAAAACGCAGCCTGGGACACCGTCCGGTCCCATTGATGCTGTGTTTTTTGCTTTGGAGAGGGCAGCTCTCACCTGTGCATCTGTGATGTCAGGGAGGCTACACTCTGTTGGGATAGTCATTTGCTCATTTGGGGGGGGAGGGGGGAATTTGCATTGAACCTGTCTGCCAGGATGTTGGCAATGTCTGTGGGTTCAGTGTATTTTTTGTCATTTTGCACTAACTCAGAGCATATCTGGGAGTTTCCACCCAGGTTTCTGACATAAATAAAGAAAGCCTTTTGATTATCTTTAGCATCTTGTGCAATTTTTCTTTCGAAGCTAGCCTTAGATGATTTTATGAGGGATCGTAGTTTCTTGCTAGTACTGATCAGAGTTGCCTTCCCTTTCAGGGATTTTGCTCTATCATGTAGTAGCTTCCTCCTTCTGTTGTACAGCTTATTTATGGCTGGGGTCCACCAGACAGGTCTCCTGCCTTTGGAGGAGTGTGTCTTGGTTTTATTTGGGATAGCATGATCCATGCATTCCTGTAGGTATCCATAGAATGCGTTTGTAAAGGATTCTGCGGTTTGGGCGGTATTTTCCAATGGCCCTGGGGCTTTGAAGGATTCCACCTCAGTTTTGAAAAGTGGGAAGTTTGCTTTTGAGAAGTTTTTGACAGTGGTTTCCTTTGCTGGGGGTGGGGACGGGATATGGATGTCCATAGTGATTAATTTATGGTCAGATCTTACCAATGAGGGGTATACCTCTGGTATGGAACATAGAGTCCCCATGTTGGTGATGATCAGGTCCAATATGTTTTCCCCTCTTGTGGAAGTGGTGACCAGTTGTTCCATAGCATTTGAGTTTATAAATTCTAGGAACCATTGGGCTAGGGTGTTGGGGCTTGAGTAGTGCTCCCAGTCTATGTTTGGGTAGTTAAAGTCACCCAATATAATGGTGTTTGGAGAGACCTTCATATTCTCCAGTGTCTTCAGGAAAGCCGAGTGGGGTTCCTGGGTTTGGGAGGGTGGTCTGTAGCAGGCTACAAACTGGAAGGCAGTTTTGCCCACTGTTAGTTGCACATGGATGGTCTCAGATGCTTCGTGCAGTGCCACTAGCCTGGAGGCATGGGTATCTTTGATGAATATGGATACTCCCCCTCCTCTTGTGGTTCGGTCCGAGTTTTGGGGCCAAAAAGCATGGTATGAGGTATAGCCTGGTAGTGCTGGGGTGCTCTCGGGAGCCTTGAACCAGGTTTCTGTTACTGCACAGATATCGATATTCTCCATACTGAGGAGAGCCTCGAGTGCATGCAGATTGAGGTTTAGACTTCTGGCATTGAGCAGCATTACCCTTAGTTTCTTTTTCCTTGTGTTGTCTAAGGAAATGGGTTTGTCTTTTGAGCCTTGCCTAAAAAAGGCACTATGGGGGTGGCAAGAGCCTTGGCCAGTATTCGAAAACCTAGGGGTGACAGGTGCAAGCCGTCCCTAGCAAAGCAACGTGGCTTGTCAAGCATGTCATCCCAGGCTGACAGACACTGGATCCCCTTTGAGTGACACCAATACTTTAGCCAATTGTTGAAATTGATCATTTTGTCTTTATACTGTGGTATCATTCTTGGTGAGGGTAATGTCTCTTTTCATGTAATCCAGGGAGGCACGTCTCAGGTCATTCACACCAGCATGGACAATGACGGAGTCATATTTGTACTTGCTTTGGAGTGACCTGAGTGCTTGTGTTATGTGGCTGATCCTGGCACCCGACAGGCAGCTTACAGTGACCTTCTCCTTGTTCAGCCTGGTGAGAGGGACGTCAGTGTGTCTGACAATAGAGTCACCTATTATAAGTGTATTAGGTGTGTTGTTTAGCCTTAAGGGCTGTGACTGTGTGGCACACTGACTTTGTGAACTATGTGATACGTGGGTATTGTTGTGGGGTAGCAGTTGCTTGGATGTCTGCTTTGGAGGTCTCTGTTGCTTGGGCAGATTTTTATTTAGAGCCTCCGAGTATGTTTTTGTGTGTTTATATGTTTGGTTTGCTGTTGCGATAGGTCTGTGTAAGACTGGATTTGTGGTGTGTGTGATTACCTTCTCCTCCAGACTGACCGTGCCAGTACTATGTTGAGAGAGCTCAGCCTCCAGTTTGGCGATATATTTGCATCTCTCACATATATTTGAGCTTGTTGGGAAGAGGAGAGGGTGGTCTGTGTACATAAGGCAGTTGTAACATTGCCTCAAGATTCCCATATTCACCAGCTGGACTGGATAGTAAACCTGAAACTGACTTTTGGACATGCCAGAATAGTATAAGGAATTACTTTTGGACTTGATCAAAAAGGACCAATAGGGAGCCAAGTACTTAAAGGGAGTATAAGAGGGTGTAGTGCTTTAGTTTATTAGTGCTTACTTATAAGACACTTATTCTAGCTACTGCTGGGTTTTAGAAGGAAAATAGAGTGCTTACTTTGAGATATGGAACAGTTCTAAGGGAAAAAGTGAAGAGCAGACTTTGTGGAGCCGGGAATACTTTAAACCTGATTAAGCGGCGCTGCCCGATGCTGCGCTATGAGCAAAAATGCGCAAAAGAGGGTTTTAAGAGAGGGGGATCAAGGAGTTTGGAATTGACCCAAAATGGCCAATACAACTACAGTTTCTAGGCTGTAACCACTCCCTCAGGGGCAAGCAGGCTGTTCAGTGTTTACCACTGCCACTGATGAACACAGAGACTTCCCTTTAGCCCAAGCAAGCAATGGCCTCCAAGAAACTTACAAACAGTTCAGAACATCAAATCTGTAACTGAACTTTACTTTAAATTTCAGAAAGTGGGAAAAAAGCAAGCTTTTTTTTTTTTTTTGTTTTGTTTAAAGATAGCAGAGATACACAAGTAGCAACAAGTTAGAACAGTGCAATAAATGACCCCACACTTGAGTGCTAGGCCAGAGACAGGTAAAATGCAAGTTTTAAGAAAAAAATGATTTTAAAATAAGTGCAACACAGGAAATGCAGTAAACAGGGTCTAGATGTGTTCTAAATACAGTTCCTAATACAGATATCTGGAGCATTTCTCCCCGGGCCTCCGCTGAAAACAGGCTGTGTGGAACCTAGTCGGACATTCCCAGTCAACAAATGTTAAATAAATAAAATAAAAATAAAATATCAAGTTTAGCAAGCTGGAAAATGCCAAAAAGTAGGCGGCAATGCAGAAATCTTAACAAATAATCTGAAGAAAAATACTTAAAATCTCAAAAGTGGCAATTTTTAAGTATGCTCCTGTTATTTATTTTGACTGCAACAGTAAGACCTGTTGACTATAATCTTCACTTGGAAGTTTTGACAGGAAAATTTGCCAATAGTGCAGTTTTTTCCTTTGGGGTTATGATTATTTGAGCTAACTGAGCAGGATTACAGCTTTTTAAATGATTTTTTTTTTTCATTTAAATCACAGTTTTGGCACAGTTTGTATGTTAAATATTTCTGACTGGAATTTTCCATCAGTTTTTGATTTATTTCTTGTCTAGTACTGTTGTATGCTTTTTCTATTCATTTTGACTGAAACTAGCCTTCTTTTTACAAAATCAGGGGAATTTTGTACATGTATTTTGTGCTTTGAACTGTGTTGCTGAAATTGCTGTCATTTTTCTCAGTGCAGTGTTTGGAATAGTATCCCTACAGATACTTAGCTTTTTAATTGCTATTTAGAAGAAGAATAACGAGATTTGTTCCATCTTTTTACTGGGCTGACTCTGCAACCAGTATTTGGTATTGAGCTGGTTAGTTTCTTGTCCCCTGACTTAATCTACTCAGATAATGTACCACTCACCACCACTACCATCATATACTCCTTGTGCACCTAAAAAACATAGACATAAGTAAAAAAATATGCCTTAGTCTACAGCTAGTGACTCTGCAGTAGCCTTACACAAGCTGTTGGACCATTCGCCTTCCTTTGCCTTCAAGTCCCCTGGTGTGGTGGTAGTACAATAACTGGGCATGACACGAGGGTCAGACATGTCCTCCAGGGATGTACCAGTGCCTGGTTAAGGTAAAAGAGAACTGGTCTCTTTAGGTGCAGGAGAAGTCAGGGGTACAGAATATTTTGCTAGTGTTGATACTTCTCCCCCCAAGGATTCTCCCACTTCTGTAATGCATGCAAAAAAATGACAAAAGACCCACCATGTCACAGGACGAACATCTCTGACTAGGTTTTCACCTGAGTTGGTGGTTATGGCTAGTCTCATTGTTCAGGCAGTTGATTACATGGTGCAAATCCAGGTTATTTGTAACATTTGTGCTCAGACCCACGTTCAACCACCCAGGGGACCCTGATTTGTAAGGGACTCAAAATCTGACACAAGTGTCAGAGTCTGATCAGTCAGCTTCCCCTGAAGACAAACAGATACAGAAACCAGAACAACTGGTTTCTGTCCAAATGATGCCTAAATTTAGGGATGTGTTCATTTGGGAGCAATATTTGGCTGCTCCTGAGGTTAGCAGGGTATATGATCTTTTGAAGGCTAAAAATCCTGACATGGTGACCTTTCTTCTATGAATCCAGTGTTGGAAGATGTTTATAAGAAAGCTTGGAAATCTCTACTGAATATCTTTACCTAAAAAAGGGCTTAAGAAATTCAGGGTGTGATCGACAATGCCTGGTCTCCATGCCACTTGTCTGTAGATCCTACTACTGTGTCCCTAGCAACATCTTCCAACATCTGTCCCTTCAGATAAGTTAGACAAATGGCTAGAATCCTGGGGAAAGGTGCTGGTGCAGTCCAGCATGGCAGACTTTAAGGTGCATAACTGCCAGTGTTTATATTGAAGTTTGTGTTCAGATGTATGTATAGCTTGGATCAGTTTTCTGCACTGCTACCTGCTGAGCAAAAAGTCTGTGTCAAAGATATTTTGTCCAATAATTCTCAAGTGTCTAACTATGCTTTAAATAGTGTCTTGGAAGGGGCTGATACTGTTTCTAGAAATGCAACAACATCTGTGGTGATAAGGAGGTATGCACACTCAAAACTTTTCTGATGATTTAGAATATGAGATTATGAATGCTCCATTTGATTCTGATTGTGTGTTGGTACAGCAAGTAATCATATCCTTAAACACTGGGATGACAGAGGTAAACTAGTGCAAACGGTGTCAAAACTATGCCATATTCCCAAGTTTCTCCCTCTAATGAGCAGGATCATTTTGGTGGCTCAACAAACAGAAGTCACAACCGAACAAAAATAAGGCACCAAAAGGAAATGGCAGGATGATAATTCAGCCAAACCTAACAAGAGGGTTTCCTTGCCCCAAAAAGATAACCCCATTCCAACCTATGACTATGCTGAGGTGTGGTGCCAGTCTTTCCCAAGTACCCCTCTGGGTGCCCATCTTGAAAGTTAGCTCCCAACAAGGTGGCTTGGCCTTTAATAGTTTCTGACAAATAGGTGCTCAACCCTGTTAACAGATGTACAGGTGAGAGTGGAGGGAACAACTGCTTCTGTCCAACTGGGTACCCCTTCACCCACTAGACCAGACTGTTATTCTATACTCTGACAGATGCAGGAGTCATAGAACCCGTCCCTCCTTTGAAAAGGTTGAAGGATTTCTACTCCAGAATTTTCCTGGTTCCCAAAAAGAAGAGCTGTTTTGGAGACTGGTGTAGTACCTACCCTTTCTGATTACCTTTACCAAGGTTCCCAAGTTCAAGATACTGAACCTGCAGACAGTTCTTCCTGTTCTGCTGGACCAGTTCTTTATGGTGACCTTGGACTTGAAAGATGCATATACTATATCCCAATCGCTCACTGCTTCAGGAGATATCAGAGATTTCTTATTTCTGGTTCATTGCCCTTTGAGCTATCCACTGTCCTTTAACTGTCTGCCAAATGTCTTGTGCTGCTACTGACTCACTGCTGGACTCTTGGCATTCACATCTTTCCTTACTTCAGTGACTTGTTGATCTGTGCAGAGATTGTATCCTAGTGCTTGGAATCACTAGCGAAGGTCTTGACCTTACTCTCCAGCTAGGGTTCAAGTTCAACCTATAGAACTTGGGCCTGACACTCTTGGAAAGACTCATCTTCATGGGCTGCTTAATCAACTCTGACAAAAAATGTTTTTTTTTCCCAAAGACAAAGTCCTCTTTTATCAGATATTTTTTTCAGAAATTCTCCAGGAGGAACTTCACCTGGGCAAGAGTTCCTAAAAATCCTGTGTCTTATGGCATCCATGATTCTCATGATTCCACTGGCCTGTCTCCATATGTGGAAAATTCACTGGTATGTCTGGAATTGTTGGATTCAGCACCTACATTCCCCTGGTATTTCAGTCACCAGTGCTGCCCTTCATCAGGTGAGAGTTACAGTGGTGGAGAGATCAGGTGAGTATCAATCTAGGTGTTGCTTTCTTCACACCTATTCCCTTGCAATCTGTCTAGAGAGATTTGTCCAGCTTTGTTTGAGAAACTATGTCAAGGGCAATGCAAGTTCAGGCCTAAACCAATATCAAGGAAATCTTGTCAGTAATCTCTGCCTTGAAAGTTCTTCACCACCTATGGACTACGGGTCTTCTTCTGGTGGTTACAGACAACACAACAATGATGTGGTACATCAACAAACAAGGAGGGTACAAGGTCATATCCTCTGTGCCAGTTGGCAATGATAGCCTAGGAGATGGATTCACTCATTCTTTTACTCTTTAGACATCATACATCTTGTCAGAGCAAAACTGTGGCAGACAGGCTAAGCAGATCCTTGGCATATCCACATTCGTAACAGCTCAAGGCAGTGATGTTTCAGGATTTAGTGCAAAACTGGGAATGCCTCAAATAGATCTGTTTGCCTCATTTCCAAACAGACAGCTGGATAAATTGTGTTCCAGACATCCTTGCAGCCATGCTTGGAGGACCAATGCAGTCTTGTTTACTTGGAAGGGAATGTTACTGTATTCATTTCCACCATCTCCACTGATTAACAAGTACTTCTGCTGGCTCAGAAAGAAATGCCAAAGATCACTGCGGTGGCACCCTATTGGCCCTGGTAATCTCGGTTTTCCTTTCTAAAGGTATGTTATGGGATGTGGACTGGGGCGGTTCGTGCTATAGGACTGCAGTCCTCCCACCTAGAAACAAAAGAAATAAAAATGTGAAACATAAAATTAAAAAAAACAAAAAACTTTGCTTTATGAATACCGGAAGTGGAGTGGGTGTGTGTATGCAAAATGCCCCCTGTAAACACATAGTGGTGGGTAGAGATACTAAGGCTTGAACCCTGTACATTGGATGCAGGTGGCAAGGACCTGAATTCCCTATCCACCACTATTTGTAAAGAAATTGCAGATTTTTGCCTCATATTTGTTCTGTTCCTCATAAAATCTGAGGTTTCTGTATCTTCATTTTTCATTGCAAAGGTTTGCAGTGCAGTGGTGCACTGGTAGCATTGTTGCTTAGCAGCTACAGGTTTTCTGGTTTGATTCTTGGCTGGGGAGCCTTCTATGTGGAGTCTACATGTCCTCCCATCCCTTACAAAGATGTGTCTGGAGTGTTTCACCCTGCTCTGCTGAAAATTGGCTTTGCTTTGTTCCAAGTCAGACTAGTTTCCTGGTTAACAAATGTTTAAAAATAACATACATTTGAATTTCAGACTTCATATTCTTCAGAAAGTACATGGTAACACAAAACCTTTTATTCTAGCAATTGACTAAGTTTATAATATGGATATTTGAAATTTGCCCATATTTTTGGGACTGTATTCCCCCATTATTGGCCTCGTCTGTGTATTTTGTGATAAGGTTGAGAGCTATGGTGAGAACTGAATTCACTGAATGTTTGGGGGCTGTATTACCCCCATTACTGGCTTTGTCCACATGTTTTTTGCTAATAGGTTGAGAGCTGTGGTGAGAACTGAATTCACTGAATATGTTTGGCAGCTGTATTCCCACATTATTGACTTTTTTTCAGGTGTTTTTTGCTAAGAGGTTGACAGCTATGGTGAGAACTGAATTCACTAAATGGTAGCCATTTAAGTTTGTCTTCCTCTCTTTCAGCTGACATAGTGGTATGTTTTTCTGACTGTTTTGCCCCCGGTCCCCTGGGTTCAAGACATGGCAATGAAATGTGTGGTGGTAACACAGCATTTTATTCTAGCAACTTTCCAACATTATACAAGCACTGTTTAAAATGTGTTCCTGGTTTTTGGGCTTTTGCCCCCCCCCCCAATAAATTTTGGCTTTTTCCAGATTTCTTGTGCTGCAAAGTTTAGAAATACAGCTGAGTGTTGAGTAGATTTTACAAGGAGCTGACAGCTGCAGGGGAACAAAAGTTTAGTGCTGCTTACCCAAAGTCTGCTTGCATTGTTAATAGCACAACAGATAGTGTAATTGCCTTTGATGCAGAAGGCTGTGGGTTCTACTCCCACAGTAGATATATGCATTACTGTACTGTGTTGTAAAGGGGGTGGATGCTGCAGTCCTTTTTGGCAAAGATACCTAGTAACTATGAACCTGTTATCAGTTTGCCATCCATTCCCTATTGCGGTATTACTAGCTTATCATTTTTTTAATGCATGCAACATAGGCAATTTATTCTTCAAGGGCAACAGGCACTTTATTTGTAGATGAAACAATGACATATAAAGTTGTTTGTTTGCAGCAACCTCTTTATTAGTTACAGATTTCTTTAATGTGGGTTTTACTATTTCAGAGATTGTGCATATTTACTGATACTGGTGGACTATAGAAGGTTGAGTAGACTTTTTATGATGGAAATGTTCTAAATTGGGCAGTTTTGTCATTGGTGCATGCATTTTGTTTCATTGTTTACTGGAAAAATGTTCAAAACAATACATTTAAAATGCCCTCTAACAACTGTACTGTATTGTACAAGGAATATAATGTAATACAGTCAGGAAGGTATATCAAAGAGCATGTGTATGTTTCATGTTCAAGGGGCCTATGATTTTGAAAACAGCCCAAAGTTAATCTTTATCTGCCACTGGCAAAATTTATTTTCTTTGAACGTGGGTTTCAAAGCTGTTTCAATGCATGTGAGTTTTAAGGGCAGAGAAGTTTTAATGCTAAGTCTATTTTCATTGTGAGACTGCATTGCTTTGTTTAACATATATCTATTAGGGTTTGTGCTGTAAAATGCAAAATAAAACTTTCAAATGAAATCTAAATCATCGCAGAAGTAAAGCAGTATGCACATTGCAGTGTTTATGGTAAATGGGGCAAAATAACCAAGGAATGGGACATTGGAATGGCTGCAGGGGGGAGGCTCCATTCAACCATGATTTTGTGAGGGGGGGGAGGGTAGCAAACTCAGACAGCCCCAGTTGAACTATACCTCTCAGTTGTCCATATTTTTGCAGAATGAATAGATATTTGCTTCTTATTTTAGGTTTGTTCCTCATAAAATTTGTGGTTTTCCAGCAAATCATTTAGGAATGAAGTCACTAAATGACAGACATTGAGTTTCAGACGTCATAACCTTCAGAAAAATGCATGCTAAAGCAAGACCTGTTATTCTATCAACTGTCTTAAGTTTATACAAGAGCAATTTTTAGTAGTGTTTGTATGTTCCCCCAATATATTTGGCCTTGACCAGATTTCCTGCATTAAGTGGTTGAGAGGTACGTGCAAATTGCTTTGTAGAATTTGTAATATCCAAACCTCTCAATTATCTCCAATTTTGGCTCAAAATGTTGCTCTCCCCTAATAATCCCTCCTCAAAATGGCAATTTTGGAAGAAAACGTGGAGGGTTTACAATTATATATAACTGTAATGATCAGCGTTATAGATTACTTTTATTTCAGAAATGCATGTAGATGCTCTTATTTTGTTAGCTGCTCAAGTTAACAGTGTTAATATTAAAAAGGTGTCCCTTTTTTGACAGGTTCCCAGCTGTATTGTGTGGCAACTTTATATTTTTGCATCACATTTTTGGTCTGTTTTTCATAAAATTGTGGTTTTCTGGCAAATTAGTGGCAAGTCATTAAAGATTGAAGTTAGAAAATAATGGCAGACATTTGAGTTTCAGATTTCATACCCTTCAGAAAATTCATACTAATGCAAGACCTACTACTGTTCTATTATCTAAGTTAATAAGAGCAATATTTAAAAATTGTCCTTATTTTTGGGCCTGTGTCCCACTTCTAGTTCTATGTATGGCTTTGTCCAGATTTCTTGCTCTGAAGTTGAGAGGTATGAGTGTCAGAGCCATCACCGTCAGCCAGAGACATTTCAAATTGTGACATACTTGTTGCACCCCACTCCCCATTGTAGTGGCTCTGGATGTGTCCAAGGAAGGCATGGAGCAGTTATGCAGTTTAAGTGTGCAGAGTATTCCCCCGTTCAAGGTAGACCACAAGTACGACCGTGGCTTTTCATCTGTACTTGATTTTGCAGAATGTTCTGGTTTTCTGTCATATTTTTATTCTGTTGATTTATGCTTCTTATTATTCAGTAAATGCATGCTGTCACAGTGCCCTATTGCTCTGTTTAAGTAGCAATGATTTAATGACCATCAGCTAAGCTTGTCGGAGATTGTAAGATGCAAGTAAGCTTTAATAAGCATACTGTTAAATAATTACCAGCATTGAAAGCCTTTTCGTTGTTGCCATGCAGAGAATATTTACATAACTAGATAATGTATAAGCCTTGGGTATTGAAATGCATATGACAGTATTTGTAATAAAAGGGCAGGATTATAGTATTTTCAGAAGCTCTTTACATTTGTTGGAGACTTGCAGTCATCTTTTGTTGGAGACTTGCAGTCATCTTTGCAGGCTTTACCCATAAACTAAACAGAATGCCAGTCTTTCATGTGTGGTCCATAACTTGTGCAGGAATCCTTTAAGCAATTTATCTTGAGCTTGTTTCTTGTTTGCTGTTCATTTTTTACTTTGATCATGTCTTCCCCATAAAACAAGTAGATAATTGTGTCAGGCAGGAGGCCTTTTCTGGATAAGAAACATTTTTACAAGTGGGGGTATCACAGAAATAGTTACTTTCAGCATGTTACTTGGTAATTTTATAAAGCTGAATATAAATTATAATTAGAACTGCAGTGCAAGGAGTAGTGGTTTGAGTTGAGTACTTCTTGTTTTTTATACTTGATTTTGACTGGCATTCCAGTAATGCATTTAAAAAGTAATTTATTTTTTCATGACTCACAACCTGTTTCCATCTGGATATTAAGTAAGTTGTCATGTAGCCAATGCATTGAAATATTTTTTTCTTCTACACTTCATTTTGTCTTGATTTGACTCTCGTAGGGTTGCCACCTTTTCAAATGCTCAAACATTTTTTTTTTAACGCAAAATTCAAATTTTGCAGAGCAAAACATACCAGCCAGTACACAGGACAGAACTTCACTTTTTTTGCCTAAATAAAGCTTATTATTCTTGTACATTTTAGTTCATTGTTCTGTTTCTTAAACATTTAGGTGTTTCAGATACAGAATAACTGTTATCAACCATTAGTAAATAAAATATAAAAAATAATTTTCCCTAAAATCTCTCTCACATTTGCCATTTTTGCTATGTTTTTTGCAGGACACAACTGCCCAAAGAGGGACTGTCCCTCGCAAAGTGGGACAGGTGGTAACCCTAGATTCTCATAATGACTGTTTGGCACTCAGGGCAGCATATTTAATTAAAGTTCCAGTTGTTGTGGTTTTGAGCATAGCTCCACCCCTTTCTAGTTGGTCACACCCCTTCCCATTGGCCCCACCCATTCAGCTGTCTCCTGCAGGCCTGCTTTAATTTGAAGTCACCAGCCACCACTGGATGTGGAATATCTAGTTTGGATACCATCCAAGCCTGACATCCAAGGGATAGGGTTGTGTTAACTACCACAGACTTCCTTTTACTCTAGATTTGCTCACATAGTCTCAGGGAGCACTGGTGCACCTTAGTTTGGAACAGCTACAACTAACAGCTTGGATGATTCAATTTTGACTCAATTTTGGCACTTGCTTCATGAGGGTGTAAAGCAGATATTAAACGAGGACATAAAACCTGCCATTATAAAATCTTGTGTTTACAAATGGAAGAGGTTATCTAAATAGTGCCTGAATGGGAAAATACAGTTCCTTGATGTGAATATCCCTCTGGTCTTGAAATATTTGTGCGAGCTACTTCACGATGATTTATTTTATGCACCCATTAAGGTGCATTTTGAAGACATCTCTACTTGTCTGCCAGTGGATCCCCCTGTTTCTTCTTCATTTTGGGTAAAACAGTTCATGAAAGGAGTATTGCATATAAGACCCCTTTACAAGCAAATCCCTCCTTTGTAGGATCTCAACTATGTTCTGGAAAAATTTACCTTACCTCCATTTGAAAGTACCACTCAGGCTGATCTGAAGTTCTTAACATTAAAATCTGTTTTGCTTATCGCTCTGGCATCTGCAAGGTGAGTCTCTGACCTGCAAGCTTTCATGGTGAGACAAGCTTGCCTGATTTTCCACAGGGATAGGATTGTATTACACACTAATCCCTCTTTTATCCCAAAAGTGTTCTCAAAATTCATCCCCAGACAATCTATTAAACAGGCTGTGTTCTTCCTAGAGCATAAGTATAAGGGAAGAGAATATACTTCATACCTTGGATGCAAGGGGGCCCGCAGGAGATTTTGCAGGGGGGTGCAAACCCAGAGCCCCACCCACAAAGCCCCACCCCATCCACCCACATAGCCCCACCCCATCCACCCACATAGCCCCACCCCCTCCACTCATGCAACCCCCTCCCCCACGCAGCCATTACAGGGTCCCATTACTTGGCTATTTCTCCCCAGTTGCCATAAACACTGTCAAAATTCTTAGTTTGCATACTGTTTTATGCTTTACTTCTACAATGATTACAGATATCTGGATTTAATTAGGAATCTGTGATAAGTTGTTTTACATACCCCATGTACATTGCAACTAACTCAAGGGAACTCTTGAATTCTGATCAAGAAGGCTTGGCTGTTCAGTTCTCTATACTGGAATAATTTTTCATTCATTGCTAATAATCATTTTATTTACTTGAGTACTAACAGAGTTTTACTTTTTACCTACCATAAAGACAAGATATTTGTTTTACCTCAAAATACTTCCCCTTGTTTTATTTATTTATTTATAAGTGACTTAGAAACAACTACTGGGGAATAGTGTTCATTAGCTCAGTATTTTTCATGTAGGACACTAAACTGAGTCCCATGAGCCTGTTCAGATTATACAGATTTAAACAGATTAGTTTATAACACTAGTGTTCTTTGGCTTCCAAGATTTGCTCTCAGTAACACAAGTTGCTGTTTAAATAAAAGCTAGCATTCTGTGCTCTGAATGCACAACACATTATAGCTGTATTTAACTTAAACTGTGTGCATTCACTAAATTATGTATATCTTTTAATTAATGCTTAATCAAGCATTTCTTCATAATCCCAACATTGACATAGTTGCAAATCATCACTTCATCTTTTTATAGATAATTCCAATAGCCCTAATATATGCACATTATTAATTATTTTTTCAAGGTTAGTTTTACTGAGTGGGCAAGGGAAATTATGGGTGTTTTCTAATTTTGTGTGGTTGACCCTTAGTTATATGAAACTGGGTCTGCATTATCACTGATGTGAACAACTTCATTATATGCTTAACTAAAAGCTTTAGACCTTTTTTCTTGACACAGCCATTACAGTATCCTTCCTGTTACTGTGATAAGCAAGAGTAGCCATGCATTATGTGTACATATTTGTACATATGATTATGCACGATTATAATATATACAGATTGTATTAATTATAATATAAAATAATTTAATTATATCCCTTCTATAATACAGCACCACTTGTTAGACTGTGTTTTAAATTTATAGTTTTGAATGTTTTTCCAGCAAGCAATGAAATAAAACATATGAACCAATAATGACAAACTGCCCAATTCAAAACATTTCAACCATAAAAGGCCACTTAAACTTTTGTCATTACAATACATCAATGTCAGTCAGTATGCACAATCTCTGCAGAAGTAAAAGTCATCTGAATAATTACACATTATAGAGATCTGAAACTAATGAAGATGTTGTTGCTAGAAAACAACTTTATATTTCAGCATTTCATCAACAAATTCAGTGCCTGCTGCCCTTGAAGAATACATTGCCTAGGTTACATTAAAAATGGTAAACTGGTATATTTGCAATACAGAATGGGTGGTAAGCTGAAAGACAAGTTCATAGTTATTAGGCATCTCATCCAAAGGAGGACATAGCCAGGACTGTAGCACTCCATCCCCTTAAAATACAAATCTATATGTTGTGGGAGTAGAACCTATAGCCTTCTGCATCAAGATGCAAGTATGCTACCTGCTGTACTACTAACACTGCTTTAAAATTCTTACCACAATAATGATACCATTTGCTAAACAAAACAGTTGCACATTTTAAGCAGACTTAGCATGAGCAGCAGTAAACTTCTCTTCCCTTGAAGCTCACAATTCCTTGAAAATACACTTGAAAATAAATTCCACCATCTAACTCTAAATAGGGCATTTCACTTTCTCTCACACACCTCAACCTCTGCAAGAAATCTGGACAAAGCCCAACATAAATAGAGACAGATTATAAATATTGCTCTCATGAACTTAGAACATTGCTAGAATAACAGGATTTATGTTAGTATGCATTTTATATGATGGACAGAAGGAAGGTTGGTATATTGTGTGGGCAAGTGACCAGATGGAAGGGGAGTAAGGCTAGGTATATTGGAGGTGGGTTCAAATTGTTTTATCATGGTGTGGATGGGAGGAGAAATGGCGTAGGAGTTATCCTGAAGGAACAGTATGCTAAGAGTGTTTTGGAGTTGAAAAGAGTGTCAGATAGAGTGATGTTTATGAAGCTGGAAATTGATGGTATAATGATGAATGTTGTTAGTGCATATGCTCCACAAGTTGGGTGTGCGATGGATGAGAAAGAAAAATTTTGGAGTGAGTTGGATGAAGTGGTGATGACTGTACCCAAGGGTGAGAGAGTGGTGATTGGAGCAGATTTCAATGGGCATGTTGGTGAAGGGAACAGACTGGATGACGAAGTGATGGGTAGGTATGGTGTTAAACAAAGGAATGCAGAAGGTCAGATGGTAGTGGATTTTGCGAAAAGGATGGACATAGCTGTGGTGAATATGTATTTTAACAAGAGGGAGGAGCATAGGGTGACATACAAGAGTGGAGGAAGATACACACAGGTGGATTATATCTTATGTAGGAGGGCCAGTTTGAAGGAGATTGGAGACTATAAAATGGTGACCAGGGAAAGTGTAGTTAGGCAGCATAGGATGGTGGTTTGTAGGATGACGTTGGTGATCAAGAAGAGGAGGAGTGTGAGGGCAGCACCAAGGATCAAATGGTGGAAATTGAAAAAGGGTAATTGTGAGGTGGAGTTTAGGGATGAGTTAAGACAGGCACTGGGTGGCAGTGAAGAGTTACCAAATAGCTGGGTAACTACAGCAGAGCTAGTAAGGGGGATGGTTAGAAAGGTGCTTGGTATGACATTTGGAGAGAGGAAGGACAATAAGGAGACATGGTGGTAGAATGAGGAAGTACAGGAGAGTATACAGAGAAAGAGGTTTGCAAAGAAGAAATGGGATTGTCAGACAGATGAAGAAAGTAGACAAGAGTATAAGGAGATGAGGTGCATGGCAAAGAGAGAGGTGACGAAGGCTAAGGATAAGGCGTATGAAGAATTGTATGAAAAGTTGGACACTAAGGAGGGAGCAAAGGACCTGTTCCAATTGGCTAGACAGAGGGACCGAGCTAGGAAAGATATGCAGCAGGTAAAGGTGATAAAGGATAATGAGGGAAACATACTCACAAGTGAGGAGAGTGTGTTGAGGAGATGGAAAGAGTACTTTGAGGGGTTGATGAATGAAGAGAATGAGAGGGAGAGAAGGTTGGAGGATGTGGGGATAGTGAATCATGAAGTACAATGGATTAGCAAGGAGGAAGTAAGGATAGCTATGTAGAGGATGAAGAATGGAAAGGCTGTTGGTCCAGCTGACATACCTGTGGATGCATGGAGGTGTTTAGGTGAAATGGCAGTGGAGTTTTTAACTAGATTGTTTAATGAAATCTTGGAAACTGAGAGGATGTCTGAGGAATGGAGAAAGCAGATCTGTAGTAACTACAGAGGGATTAAATTGATCAGTCACAGCATGAAGTTATGGGAAAGAGTAGCGGAAGCTAAGTTAAAGAAGGGACGTGATGATTAGTGATCAGCAGTATGGTTTCATGCCAGGAAAAAGCACTACAGATGCAATGTTTGCTCTGAGATTGTTGATGGAGAAGTACAGAGAAGGTCAGAAGGAGTTGCAATGTGTTTTTGTAGACTTAGAGAAAGCATATGACAGGGTGCCTAGATAGGAGTTGTGGTATTGCATGAGGACGTCAGGGGTGTCAGAGAAGTATGTGAGAGTGGTACAGGATATGTACGAGGGTAGTGTGACAGCGGTGAGGTCTGCGGTAGGAGTGACAGATGCATTTAAGGTGGAGGTGGGGTTACATCAAGGATCAGCTCTGAGCCCTTTCTTATTTGCAATGGTGATGGACAGGTTGACAGATGAGATCAGACAGGAGTCCCCATGGACTATGATGTTTGCAGATGACAATGTGATCTATAGTGAGAGTAGGGAACAGGTGGAGGAGAACCTGGAGAGATGGAGATATGCTCTAGAGAGAAGAGGAATGAAGGTTAGCAGGACTAAGACATAATATATGTGTGTGAATGAGAGGGAGGATAGAGGAATGGTGAGGATGGAAGGAGAAGAGGTGGCAAAGGTGGATGAGTTTAAATACTTGGGATCAATAGTTCAGAGTAATGGTGAGTGTGGAAGAGAGGTGAAGAAGAGAGTATGGGCAGGATGGAGTGGGTGGAGAAGAGTGTCAAGAGTGATTTGTGACAGACGATTAACAGTACGAGTGAAAGGGAAGGTCTACAAGAGGGTAGTGAGACCAGCTATGTTATATGGGTTGGAGACAGTGGCACTGACAAAAAGGCAGGAGTTTGATCTGGATGTGGCAGAGTTAATGATGTTAAGATTTGCACTGGGTGTGACAAGGGTGGACAGGATTAGGAATAAGTATATTAGATGGTCAGCCCAGGTTGGAAGGTTTGGAGACAAAGCCAGAGAGGCAAGATTACGTTGGTTTGGACATGTGCTGAGGAGGGATGCTGAGTATATTGGGAAAAAGATGCTAAGGATGAAGCTACCAGGTAACAGGAAAAGAGGAAGGCCTAAGATAAGGTTTATGGATGTGGTGAGAGAGGACATGCAGGTGGTTGGTGTGACAGAGCAAGATGCAGAGGACAGGAAGAATGGAAACAGATGATCCGCTTTGATGACCGAAAGAAGATGATGATGTTAGTATGCATTTTTCTATAGGATATAACATCTAAAACTCAAATGTCTGTCATTATTTAGCAACTTCAATCCTTTTTAGGATGAATATGGGGCAAAAAATCTGGACATTCTGCAAAAACCTGGACAGCCGAGGGGTATGCTACCTCCTTCTTATACAGAGATACAGACACACATACACACCATACCTCTGAATCTCTTAACACAAGAAATCTGGACAAAGCCTGTTACAATGCTGGGGACAAAGGTCCAAAACTAGGAACACATTTAGAAAGTTGCTAGAATATAAGGATTTGTATTAGAATTCATTTTCTAAATAATATGAACTCTGAAACTGAAATGCATGCCATTATTTATTAACCAATTATATTCAGATATAGTTGATTGTCGCAGCACTCACCGTGGCTTGCATATTCTCCTCTCCTGAAAGGCCCACTCTGCTTAACTTGTGTATTATTTCCTCAGTCACTTCACCATGGGTTGCAAGCAGCTTCATCACTATTGTGTGCGCAAAGTGTAATGCCTTCAATGAGTCTGCAAGAAATCACATGCAATCATCATGGCACAAATGTTCTACTGAAGATGCTGCCAATTCTTCTCGTACACGACAGAAGCCAGAAACAGCTGTTATTCCGCAGCTAGATGCAGCAGTAGCAAAACAAATTGCAGAGAACTGAAATAAATTGGAAACAATTTTATCTACCATTATTTACTGTGCAACCCATGACATTCCACTCCTCCGTGGAAAAGAAGGCTCTGGTGGAAGTTTTTGTGACTTGTTAGATTTTTGTATTGAAGCTGGCAACACAATATTGAAATAGCACAGTGAAACAGCTGCAGAAAATGATCGATACACATCCCATAGGGTGCAAAATGAGCTGTTGACAGAATGCAAATGTACTTCAAAAGGAGATTGTTTGTGCAGTGAACAAGGCAGTTGGATTTAGTGTATTAGCAGATTAAACTGCAGATATCTCAGGCATTGAGCAGCTGTCATTGGGCATTCAGTTTGTTAATGATGATTGTATTCGAGAAGAGTTTAGGGTTTTGTTCCCATTGTTGCGAGAGATGCACAGTCTGTATCAAATGTCATTGTCAGTGAATGCATAAAGTACGGTCTAGACTTGGAAAAATTACTCAGACAAGGCTATGATGGCTGCTCCATAATGGCAAGCATCCAGAATGGTGTTCAGGTAAAGATTTGCAAAAAGTATCCAAAAACAGCCTTTATCCACTGCGCGTCTCACAGACTAAACCTTGTAGTCAATGATCTGAATGATGTTCCTGAAAAACTTAGTGCTATTGGTGTTATTAAGAAGATTATTAATTTTTTCCGTGACAATCCAAAATGATGAGCATTGGTACCAAATATACCTCTTCTGTGTGAGACACGCTGGATCAAGAAATATAGATCCATTCTTGTGTTTAGTCAGAACTTTGAGAAAATATTTGACTGCCTGGCTAATCTTCAGAAGAGCTCTGCTGGTGAAACCAGACAAAATGCACATAAGTTACTCAGTGCTTGCTCTTCATGCACGTTTCTGATTTCTCTCTTTATTATTGCAAATTACTTATCAGTTCTTGAGCCCATTGCCTAGATGTTGCAGTCTGTTCAACTTGATATAGTAAAGGCTCAACAACACATCAACAGACTTATTAAAATATTCAAGGAGCACCGCAACCATGCTGAAGAGCATTTTAGGAATGACATTCTCAGTCATGCAAGATCACTAGCAGATAAACTTGGTACTGAGTTAGTCATCATCATCATCATCATCATCATCCCCTTTTTTCCCATTTACATGGGGTCGGGGTATCGTATTAATAATAATAATTAATAATTAATTCTGATGATATTCCTCACTGACTTCTTGTCTCACCACAATTCCTACACCATTTCTAGCCTGTCCACCACCTGAGTAGTAGAGTCTGGATCCCAAGCCAAGTGGCTTTGTTGCACTGCCCTTCCATCTCATCTTTTGGATACATAGAATGTCCAGCCTCCTCCATATCATCCACTTCTAAGCTGCATCCTGTCAGTGAACCTACATTAGGCATAGCAATTCTTGGTTCATGTTTGGTAGGTTGGTTGGTTTTATGTCCAGTTTCTTACTCAACAGAGCTATCCCAGGTAACCCAGGCTGGGCAACTAGACACCGGCCAGCCAGTAGCCTATTGACCCAGGGCTGCTGGGCTTTTATGGTGGCACACATACCCCTCCCACCGTTAGCATGGGTCCCTGGGGTGGGTCAGAGAGTAGGCCAGGTCCTCAACCCACTTATCACCGGTAACTACTCATGCCCATTTTTTGGTGACAGTCAACATGACTGAATCACCTAGAGCCATATTTTACACCGTCGAGTGGCTAGCCCTGCCACGGCGTGCCGCGTTTTCTCCTATCTTGAGGATACTGCGCAGCACAATAGATGCCCAAAGCGGTTGGTCTTTTTACAACTCTTCCCATTGGGCACCATGTAGAGTCTGTGCTGCTGCCCACATTCATTGGTGAGTTTGAAATGGAAACACTCAGCATGTTTTTTGAACATGGAGACATAGAGAGAACATGCAAACTCCAAAAAGGCATTAGTCGGAGGTCAGGATTGAACCTTGTGCATTGGAGGTGAAGACCTTAACCACTAAGCCATCTGGCCTCTCCGATAGGCTACTACTGCCTTTGTAGTCAATATCTTGCAGATCTTCTATCAATGATGTTACTGAACAAAAAAAAAAAAAAAAAAAAATGTCAGGTATGGGATTAAAACAAAAAAAAAATTTCTGACGTGTTTCAGCTACACCAATGATTAACATGTGTATCATGCTAACCTGGACAACAACAAACAATAAACACATAAAACTAGTTGATTTTTGCTTTTGTACATGTTTATGCAAAGAAAACTTAATACTGCAGTAAGCACCATCATACCTCTCAACTGTACAGATTTTTGCAGTATGGCCAGATTTTTGTCTCATATTTTTTCTGTTCCTCCTAAAATCTGTACTTTTCTGTCAAGTAGCTGAGGATTGAAGTAATTAAATAACGAGTTTAAGACTCCACATCCTTCAGAAATTTCATACTAATGCAAAACTTATGATTCTATCAACTTTCTAAGTTTGTAAGAGCAATATTTAAAATCTGTCCCTATTTGTCCCCCCATCATTTTAGGCTTTGTCCAGATTTTTTGCTCTAAGAGGTTGAGACTGTATATATAAATACGTGGGTATCTATATACATACACACACACATTTTATATATATATATATATATATATATATATATATATATATATATATATATATATATATATATATATATATAGGGTCTATATTATATAATCGAACGCTTAAAAAGCGAACACTGATTGATCGACCTAATTTAAGCGAAAGCTTACAATCTTGAACCATCAGATCAGCGATATTTTTCCCAGGAAAAATAATCGCTGATCCAAAACACATACACACAACATAAGAACACCAAACAAACAGAAATCCACACACATACACCTAAAATCTGATACCTAACCCTACACTAAACTATGCACACACCACTAACTACCCACTTACCTTAACCCAAACCCTAACCCTAAGGTCCGTCACTATCGCACACTTACCTCACCCGCTCCCTAACCCTAACTCACTTAAATCCGCCCTAACTCTCATGTCCACTCAATCACACGCACACCTAACCCGAGCCCTAACCCTAACTGACCTAAATCACCCTAACACTCACATCCACACAATCGCACACTTACCTGAATCCGACCGGTAACTTTCCACCATAACACTGAAAATACCAAAGCAACAGAAATGGACAACTGAATTCTTTCCCTAGGAAAATTCGAGTTTCTGCTGCTTCGATATTTTGCAGTTTCGCGAAAATAAGTTTGATCAGTCAGCGTTCACTTTTTTAAGCATTCGAGGATATAATATAGACTTTTATATATATATATATATATATATATATATATATATATATATATATATATAAATATACATACATATATATATATATATATACATATATACATATATATATACATATACATCTATTTATATATATATATATATATATATACACATATATATATATATATATATATATACACACACACACACACACACACACACACACACATATACATACACGTTTAAATATTTTGTTTTGTATTTGCCCTTTTATTGTTCTAATATCAGGTCCCCCTTTTCAGTCTTCATTTGGATACATTTACTGTTCGATAAAATTGCTGTACAAAAGTGATTTGGTGTATCTAGGTCAGATTGCCAAGTTTTAGGAACTCTAAAGTCATACAGTCGAGACCATATGATCTAGTTTCCGAAAACTCGAACATAAAAAAAACCCCACAAAAATCTACCTTTTTATATTTTCTCAGGAATGAACTCGCCAAATTTAAGCAAACAAATGTTCTTACACATCCTAACAATGACAGCTGTCAACATGCACGGGCCAAATGTTTAGTATATTATATTAATCAGTTTCCTGCAGTCAAAAATTCATGGCAGTGTCACTATGCAATTTATTAACAAAGGATGAGTCTGCACTATCAGTGTGAAAGATCAGCTTTTTAGACAGCATCACACAATGACAACACTAGAGATTGTAAGGAGGTGTAATACAGTTGACATCAGAACACTGTGGTGAGCACATCACATCACATCAGATGTCCCAAGTCTCCTAGAAATGCAACGAGCCTGCAATCCCACAGAAAATGATGCATGTCATAATCTTAATTTGCAGTCAGATAATGTGAAGGCATATCTCAGGCAGGGAAAAGAGGAAACTTTAGAAGCTTAGAGTGGTAACAACAAATCAGGGAGGTTGAATACTGATGATTATACAGAGAAAGTGTTGGGTAGAAGGCTGACAAACGGTGATGGATTGTCTTCTAATATGAAATTTAAAGGGAAAAAAGTTACATTTTTATTTCAGGATGCGGATAGTAATGAACTAGTACCTTGGCAAGAAGAGACTTAGCAACTATAAAGTTAATATGACCAGCCACTGATAAGGGCATTCTGGAGAAACTTATATATTTTAATGAGAGTTAATATTTCAGCAGGTGACAGTGGCAGAACACAGCATTTGGGAGCTCTAATAAAAGAAGTAGGTAGGTAAAGGTAGGTGTGTGTATGTGTTTTAAGTGTGTAGAGTATGCTTAGTCAGTGATTAGTTGTGATTAGGAACACAAGGACTGTAGAACACCTATGACAGGTTTCTGTCAACACCTTGGAGAGTTAAATGTGACTGGTTGAAAGTAAAATAGAACATGAGTCATGCAACAAAATTTTGACTAAGTTTATTATTTCTTTTCATTATAAAAATATGTACTTTCATTTATCAAAGTAACTTGGCTTAAACTGGCTGAGTGGTGGCTGACAGAACATACAATGGTATTTGTGACAAAAATTGTTATGGCACAGATATTAATAACAGCACAGAATGTTATGTAATTATTACCAAAACAAGGCACATATTCATTAAAATAAAGGGAAAGTTTCAGCATGTCACAGAACAACATAACTTTTATTTAGCTGATGACACATTACAGACTAACATTAAAAGAACAAGTATTCATGGGTATAATGGGGAATGAAACAAACACTCAACACCAGCATTGTACTATTCAGAAGACTTGACACAATAGTTCTGTTTATATCAATGTATCATCATTAAATGGGCTTTTGGCACATGGGTTATGTGGCTGTCCTTTATTTCTTATGATGCACACTTATATGGGTTCAAATCTCCCCTATAACCTAAACAAATTTTGAGGGGTTGGGTGTTGGCATAATGGTTGAGGTGTTTACCTCAGAAACACAAAATACAGGGTTTGATTCTCATCTTTGGAAGATAAATTGGCTATGTTTAAAATGGCCCACAAGGACAGCTAGTCTAGTACTTACCCATGAACCTATGAACAAGCCTGCTGTAATTCCTTTAGAAAAGTTCACTAATAAGGGCATTCACAGTCAACTACATACACAGAAGCCATACTGAAACCTCTGGGCTTCTAAGAGCTCATCCTTTGAGTACAGTCATAATCTATCATCTATTCTTTGGTACCTCTGAAATGCTTACTAGAACATCACAGCTTTAAACAATACAAGAGCAGATATTTTCTAGCACTTTATATACCAGAGCTAATTCAAAACAGGACATATATTATATTACTTTGAATAGTATTAGTATTCTCCCTTTTTGTGGCCTTGTTGGCCTTTCTTTAAATTAGAAGATTATATTTCCACCTGAAGGAGCACTGGAAAGAAGGTGATAGGTTGGAGGGTGTGATTTATGCAAGTTAAACACAAACACAAGCTAAACACAAATGGCAAGTGCTCTGCAGCTCTATATGGATTTTTCAAATGGGAGGAAGTATTTCTTTAATTTCATTCCCCTCTTTTTTTTGTTCCACTTCAGATGCTTTCACTATTGTTGAAATCGCAGTTACAGAGCCCTTCTGCTTAAGATAAAGGACTGTAAGCTTTTATGAAGCATCTTGTCTGGCTTCCTCAGAGCAGTTGCCATAGAACTGGGTTCTTCTCATGTGGTCATGGGAGCAAGAATCATCTTGTCTGCAGTGGGACCCTGCAGTAGAGAGCAGAGGGAACTAAAGATCTTTTGTGGGATCCTATGTGTGGGGGTGTCATGGAATCTGTGGGTCACCCTTTTTGCCACATCATTTCCAGGATCTTCCTTAACTTGCAGTCATCTGGAGGGGATGGTAAGGATTCAATGACAGCCCTGTCATCAGTATCTAGTGTGACAGACTCTAACAGGGAATCCAGGTATCTCTTCTTGCACCTGTGCTACACCCCTTTTCTCAGAGAAGAATGTTCTGAAGAGGAAGAAGAGAAAGAAGAGATTTGGTTCATATACATCTTGCAGATCCCAAAGGGGCCCCTTGAGCCTTCTGTTCTGATGCTGAGAAGGGTGACAGAAAAAAGTCTCTGGTTAAGGTCAATGTCAACACAGGAATAGGCTCCAAGGACAGCACATGCACTACTCTCTGCAATGTGGCTGAGAAAATCAACATCAAAGTAACAATCATGGCTAAAGGCACTGACCCTGACTATTTGTGACCAAAGCTCATGAAAGGCCAAAACTGACACCAAGCCAAAACCCCAACAGCAATACTTCAAACCCCAAGGTTAATGGGTATATCAAGCCCAAGCCTAAGGGTGAGGGTGTCTAAGGCAAGTATTGTTATGCTGACCCAGTCAAGAAATGGCAAAAAGATTCACCCCAAACGGTTGAGCCTAACTCACGGGGTCATAGATGGCATAGTTGATTTAGAAGGAATTGACCACAAAAGCTATAGCGCTGAGTCCAGATGCAGAACCAGTGTCACCAAATCTGATGGTATCTACCTTTAGGCCTGCAGAATCCTAACAGTTTGAATTGCTGCAGTCACCCAAAGAGAGGCCTGTTAAGGAGAACTGAGAAGAAAATGCAGAAAAAATTAAAATAACAGCAGAAAATAAATGCCTTTGCCTCCACTGGTACCAGAGGTGGATGACATGAGTAGAATTTCCTGCAACACCTTCAGAAAAGCCCTCACAATCATCTCGTAGTCTACATCCAATGTAAAAGAACAGCAATAGTAGAAATGTATGGGCCTGTCTGGAAATGGTCCAGATTACAGACTCTCACTTAGCCAGATAGCAAAAAGAGTGTGTCTGTTCTGGGCATTTTTTGTGGCCACATTAAATACACTTTCTAAATGCATGACTATCCACAGTCAAAATATTTTTAGAAAGTACAGACAAGAGCCAAGGAATAAATGTAACATAAACTACCCAAAATCTACAAGATGCAGCGACTGATCTAGAGAGCTTCAGTACTAGAAAATATTAACATCTAATTAAATGACAGATTAAATGTATGAACTAACAGTTTAATAGAAAGTAAAAAACATATTGTGTAGAATGCAAAGGCCAAAGGGAGAGAAAGCAATACCATGCAAAAAAGAAATCAGATGGACTTGACCTGATTTGTAGATTGGAAAGCTGCAAAATAGTAATTCCAATCAAAAAGGATGTGATAATTGCAAAATTCATCAATGTTTTACACAAAGTAGTTAACTTTAAAGCAAAGTTGCCTGAAAGCATCCGTCTCCAATGGAAACATGATGAGCAGCAGGAGACCTGGACAGGAAGCGAGATGGCAAGCCATTTTGGGCAAAGAGGATGAAGTAATACCCTGGAAAAGGTTTAGATGCTGAGTTGACTGGAAATGTGATTTCACTGATATAGCTTGATCAAGATGGACCTCCTTACACCAGATTAAAAATTTCTGGACATGATTAAGAAAACATGAATAATTATGATCAAATCTCTGATCATAAACAAACTGTTACATGTTCAAGAACCAGATGTCAGGAAATTCACCTCTAGAATGGAACAGAGAAGCTAATGAGGTGAATCATAACATTCATTTCAAGAACACATAACTGTATAGTTATGATCAGAGAAATCTGATCATAATTCATTGCACCACATGGAGCTTTACCTGCTCTGCGTACTAAGTGTAGGAATGTTAGATGTTGGGAAGTGTGCCCAGACACATGCCCTACCCCAATCCTGCCTCCAGTAACAGGCGAGTTGAAACAAGCAACGTTGTCTCACAACCCATATTTCCTCCTCTTGTGTCAGAGGCACTAAAGTTCAGGACATCTGGATCACAATCAGGGCTCCATCACTCTGTTCCATGAAGTCTGGCTATCGTATATAAGGAAGCTGCAGTTACATTTGTTTTGTGTACATATATATGAGATCATATGTTAAAGGTTCATAACAGGCTGTTGATCCAGCAGATCATTTGTAGTCTAAACAATGATCTCACAAATTTACCAAGACATTAATTAATACCAAATTAGTTATGTGTGCTTATATCTGTGTGTAATACTAATCAATGACTAAGCATAGATACTCTACACACTTAAAACACACATTCACACACCTACCTTTACCTACCTATTTCTTACATACACGCATAAACACTTCTACCTACTTTTTACATCCACAGACTCCGAGTCCTACCTACCTATTTCTTACCCACACACACATCTCTTAAACACTTAAACTCTCACACGCACACACCTACCTTTTACTTCTACATTCATCTGCGCAGTCCGAACGCCCGCTTGAATTCAAATTTCCAGTAGGCGCGAAAGAAAAGGACGTAAACCGTCAGTCACGCACAGACACAGAAGACGAAAACAGGTCAGAAACACTTGTTGCGTCTGTGTGACTGGACGGGATGCAAAGGGCGTTCTTCAAGAGGAACACCCTTCAAAAAAAAAACTTTTTTTATTTAAATTAATTTCTCGGCCAGCCGGTTCCAGGGGGGTGCAAGTGCACCCCCTTGCACCTGCCTGCGGGCACCCTTGCTTGGATGTGATTGGCAGCTCAGGTATTACCTTGACAGAAAAAAACCCTTCAGGTAGCTTGAAGGGCTTTTTATTTCCTACACAGGTGCATAGAAGAGTCAACCTGTGTCTAAGCAAACCATAGAACGTTGGTTGTCCTCTGGTGTTGTTTTTTATTATACCACCATGGCAAGGCTAATCCAGGTAAGGTAAAAAAAAGCACATTCACCCAGGGTCTTTTCTTCTTCAGTGGTTTATTGGAAAGGAATAAACTGTCAAGGTATTCTAGAAGCAGCAACTTGGTCCTCTGCCAATATCTTTATGAAGTGCTACAAGCTGGAAGCCTTTTCTAAATCCAGAGTTGGCTTCTCCAGGACCAATCTCCAGCGTCTCCTGAACCCTTATCCTTCCTGCTCCCAGGTTGGGCAAGGCAGTGTGCTTTGTCAACATCATACTGTTGTATAAGTCCTACTTACCTGTAACAGTAGATGTTCATAGAACACACTGCCTTACTGGCAGTACCCAACTGTTGTTCACCTTTTTGTATGTAAATAGTTTGATGCAGGAGGTCCCAATGAGTTATGCTCAACAGCCTTTTGTTGCATGTGTGCGTATGTTTGTATGTATATGTATGATACTTAGTTCAGAGCAGTAGGTGTCTGCAATTATGTGTTTTCATTTTCTCTTCCTTCTGGATGCTAAAAAACTGAAATGGTCCTGTCTGTCGCTCTGAAAAGCAGTCCTTGGTATTCTCAGGTTATAGGTCCATCACTCCCAAAGACATGCAGGGTGAGGAGCTCTGAGCTTTGGTAGCCTACCAGAGATAGGGTAGCAGGGCACTACTTACCCATATGCCAGTAAGGCAATGCATTCTACGAACATTTACTGTTATAGGTAAATAGGACTTAACACAACTTTACTGTCTTTCTGGCACACTTGACAAGAACAGACCATGTCCTTTTTTATTAGAGTAGGATTCCACAGTACCTGCCTATTTCTTTATGTCTTTCTGGAGCAAGTATTTTGGAACTGGGCCCATAGCCTTTAACAGCAGATAAGGACCAACCAATAATCTGCTCAGTTGTACACTAGATAGATAAACTTTGCTTCCTAGGCAAACAGAAGCTGATTTCTTTCCAGTGTTACTATAGAATCCTCACATATATTTATAAAGTTTTGATTTACTTCACACTTTACAGCCCAGTACCTTCAGATGCTTAATGATTACTATGTGCAATACTTTCTGTGTGAGCATTTGATGTTATTGTGCTATCATAATACCATACAGACCATCAATAAGAAGCTTGGATCACTGTACAGATACAAGACATTTTTAACCCCACTGGCTAGGACTGCAATCATCCAGTCACACCTAGTCTCTACTCTTTTATATGACTCACCTGTACTCTCAAACCTCAACAAATCCGAACTAGGTAAACTGTCCCATAGCTACAACCATATTGCCAGATTTGCCACTGGCTCCACCTATAGAACCCACCACTGCCGGAACCTGAAACAACTAGAGTGACTAGAACTGCCCAGCTTAATTCAATTCAGTTAACTCTTAATAGCACACAACATTCTGTACCACCCTAAGGATACCCCCTTGCTTATTAATATTATTAAGCCATATAGCAACCTGAGATCCCTTTGGTCATCCAACAAACTACTGGTCCAAACCCACAAAGCTAATAACAGCTAATAACTCTGCTGGTGAATCCCTGTTTGCCAACTTTGTTGGCAAAACCTGGAATTCGTTGCAAAACTATATAATCCTACAATCCTCCAAACGTCTCTTAAAAAAAAAAAACTCAAACAGTATCTCAAAGTGAACTGGCTTTGCACATGTACCAACCCTGATTAAGTTATAAACTGAAAGCATAATCTGTAAATATCATAACATGTAACTACGTCACCAAGCTCTGCATCTAATCTAACATCTCTTGCTTTTAATTGTGCTGTCCATGAGAATTGTGTGTCCCTACTAGGGAACACTACTAAAACATTGTGCATAATCACTTTGTTTTATATTTTCTAATGTTATCTAACTTCTTGTGTAATCTATGTAAGTTTGTCTATTTGGAGCTTTTCTCCCCGGGCCTCCGCTGAAAAAGGATATGTATCCAGTTGGACTATCCCGGTAAACAAATGTAAAATAAAATAAAATGTCTGACATATTTGTTATTTCTCATTTTGTTTTGCTGCCTAATCACCTTTGATTTTTCTCTTTATATTTGCATATTATTGTGATTCTATCTACTTTTGGTTTTAATTCTGCATTTTCCATTGCTGCCTGTAGCAGCTGAGATCAGTCCAGTTACTTTGATATTAAATAAAAAAAATCTGAAAGTGTATGTATGTGAAAAACACATCAAGATATTACACACACACACACACACACACACACACACACACACACACACACACACACACACACACACACACACACACACACACACACACACACACACACACACACACACACACACAAGATACACACACACACACACACACACACACACACACACACACACACACACACACACACACACACACACACACACACACACACACAAAAGAAACTATAGTCACTACACTTTTTCAGTTGTAGACAAAGTTGTCTCCTTATTTTTTACTGTGTAATTGTCAAGTAAAAATCTGTTGTGTAGTATTCCAAAGAGACTTTTTGAACAGGTGCAAATGGAGGAATGGATGGCTGCTTTTAAAAATGCAAATTAAGAGAAACAATTTGTTTTAAAAGGCAAATTCAGTAGGCAAGGATGTGAGCTCCTTTAAACAAACAATAGAACAAAAACAAACAGTAGTGAAAATCTTACAAAAAATGCTCAAGATTTGGAAGAAGATAAAGCAGCAATTAAAGCTATGCTGCAGGAACAGAGTCTCAGAATACAAGAACTAACAGACATAATAAAAAGACAAAGATAAAAGATAGATGATCTTGAAAATTGTTCTAGAAGTAGCACCAAGAGAATTGGAACGTAGAGAGTGAGAGACAATGAAGTTGACAATTTGCAATGCAGCTATTACAGGAAAGATTTGTGATACTTGGAAACTAAGAGATACGAATAGAATGGATACAGAATGCAGGATTGCAGCAAATAGCAGCAGAAAGCAGACCTAGGCAGATTTCTCTTCCTTTGCTTCTAAAATGAAATAATAAAGTAAGTAAAAAGATTTAAATATATTCCATTTGCAGGGATGTTCATAAAGCTAGAGAGTTATGCTGGAGGTTCATAGGTTCATGAGTGTGTACTAGGCTAATGGCCCTGGAGCCTTTACAAGCCTAGCCCATAGGATTACCCTGGCATCATGCTGCCCGACCTTAGTTTCCAGTGCCTCTGTCGAGTAGAGCCACTGGAGTGATTCCTGGGGAGAACTTTCTATTTCCCATCCACTCATCAAGATTTTTGTTGAAGAGGTCCAGTGAGATGCTCTGCTTGACATGTATGGGAAGTCTATTCCATAGCATGAGCAGTCTCTGGGTTATGAACCTCCCCCTTCCAGCACATTCTGTTGATTGTGGTAATGAGGTTGAGGTATCTGGATTGTGTGGTATGGAGGGATTGGGATTTCTTTAGATGTAGCATTTCTAACAGAGCCGGGTCAGACATGGCTTTGTAAGTCAAGCAGAGATCGCCTCTAAGTAGGTGATATGAAACAGAGAATAGTTGGATTTTTTTTTAATCTGTCCATATAGAACAAGTGTTTAAGGTCTAGGATCCTCTTTGTGGATCTCCAGTTATTGAAGGTGTCTAGTGGGGTACATCTCAAATGGGGCATTGTACTCAATGATTGGCCTAATGAGGGAAGAGTAGAGGGAGACAATGACCTATTTTTTTTCCTAGATGCAAAATCCTTAGTAATGAGATGTGCCACATAGAAGGACTTTCTGAACACAGTGGCAGTGTGGTGGTCAAAAGAGAGGTTGCTGTCAACCTGTGATCCCAGATCTCTTATAATGCCTTCTGTGTTCAGTGGACTACCATTGATATGGTAGTTCATGGGAACTCGTTTTTTCCCAAAGGGGATGATGACACATTTTTTGACATTGAGCTTAAGGCCATGGTTCTGACACCAGTCGTTGGTCTCAGTGAGGCCTTTCTGTAGGATGTCAACATCACTTGGGGAGTTAATAATGGCTCCCAAGGTGCAGTCGTCTGCAAACCTTGTCAGCCAGGGTCCCTTCCTGTTGGACTGGACTTCTGAGAAGTAGATACCAAACAGGGGAGGACCCAGGACCGATCCTTGTGGGACTCCACTTGTTACTGGTCAGCAGTCTGATTTGAAATCAGCTACTTTCACACTGTGGGTTCTATCTGTGAGCCAGTTTGCAACTCACCTAGTAATGTAGGGGTTGATGTCTAACTTAGTGAGTTTTTCTATGATTCCTGAGTGGGGAATGGTATCAAAGGCCTTGGCCAGATCAAGGTAGGCTGTATGAACCACCTTGCCTTCATCCACAGCTCTGGTGACTGACTCAAAGAAGTTGACTAAGTTGAGCAGGCATGATCTACTCTTTACAAAACCAAACTGTGTGGGATCCAGAGTTTGGAGATTCCCTATTATCCTTGTTTATTAGGTCCAAGATGATGCGTTCCATAGCTTTGCTTATCAGACTTGTCAGGCTAATGAGGCGATAGTTCCCAGGGTCTGTAGTCACTCCTCCTTTGTGGAGAGGGATGACTATAGCAGTGCGCCATTCGGTAGGGACAAAGCCTGAGGTGAGGCTGTGACTGAACAGGGCACACAGGTGAGGTGCCAGTTCACTCTGTAGTTCATGTAGAACACAGCCAGGGATATTGCCAGTTCCCATAGAAGCTGTATTCCTGGCTTTGGACAGTGCTGTTTTAACCTACACAGCAGTAATACTGGGTGCCTGGCAATCTACTGGTATTGTGATTGGTCCTTTGGGGAGGGAGAGGGGTAAGGCTGGCACTGAATCTGTTGGCCAGTATATTGGCAATATCTGTTGACTTGGTATAGGAGGTACCATTGTGCAGTAACTCAGAGCAAATCTGGGTATTGCCGTGGAGGTTCTTTACATAACTATAGACGGCCTTGTGGTTGTCTTTACTATCTGCTGCAATTCTGTTTTCATAGCTAGCTTTAGAGGATTTGATGAGAGATCTCAACTTTTTGTTGAGTCTGATAAGGGAATTTTTTCAGTCTTGCGAATTCACCTTATTCCACATCAGTTTCCTCCTTCTGTTGTAGAGTTTGTTTATGGCAGATTGGCTTCCTTTTTTTTGGAGGAGAGTGTCTTGGTTCTATTGGGTATGGAGAGATCCATGCATTTGTGTATGTGTTCGTACAGTGCATTGGTGTATGATTCGGCGGTCATGCAACTATTCTCTATTTGCATGGGTGCCGTGAAGTTAGCCACCTCTGTTCTTAGGAGCCCAATGTTAGCTTTGGAAAAGTTTTTCATGGTGGATTTCCAAGGTGATTAGTTTGTGGTCAGATCTAAACAGGGAAGAGTTGACTATTGGTGTAGACCATCAGTCATCAATGTTGGTAATGACCAGATCAAGGATGTTGCTACCTCTAGTGGGGGTAAGATCAAGCTGGTCCAGGGCATTGGAATTAATGAATTCCAGAAAACATTGGGCAAGTGCATTGGTTACATGAGTAGTTTTCCCAGTTAATAGAGTGGTAGTTGAAGTCGTCCAGTATGAAGGTCCAAGCTCCAGGGTGCTTAGGAACATGGAGTGAGTGTCTCGGGGCATGGTTGGGGACCTATAACAGGCTACGACCTGAATCATTGTGTTACCCAATGTTAGCTGCACCTGAAGTATCTCTGATGCATTATGTTGGGCTACCAGTCTGGAGGTGTGTGCATCCTTTATGAATATGGAAACACCACCTCCTTTGGAGCTTCGGTCCATGTTCTGGGGCCAAAAGGTGTGGAATGAGTTATAGCTTGGTAGTATAGGGGTGCTTTCTGCTGCCTTGAACCAGGTCTCTGTTACAGCAAAAATGTCAATGTCCTCCATTTTAAAGAATGCTTCGAGTGAGTCCATTTTGAGATTTAGACTTCTAGCGTTGAGCAGCATAACCCTCAGATTGCATTTGTTTGTAGCTGTTATGGTGGTAAGTTGGTCTTTGAAACACCGCCTAAAAAAGGTACTATAGGGGTGGCAAGAGCCCTGGCCAGTATCCAGAAGCCCAGGGGTGACAGATGCAGGCCATCTCTGGCAAAGCATTGAGGTCTGTCAATCATGTCATCCCAGGTAGACAGATACTGGAGCCCCTTAGAATGACACCAAAAACTTAGCCAATTGTTGAAATCAATAATTTTCTGCTTGTACTGTGATATAATTCTGGGTGTTGGTAGGATGCTGCTCAGGGCTAGGGTCATACCCACCTGCGCTATATAATCTGAGAGCTCCTCCATGTTTCTTTTCATGTAATCCAGGGAGGTATGTTTCAGGTCATTCACACCCACATGTACAATGACAGAGCTATATTTGTACCTGTTGTCGAGGGACCTGAGTGCGTGCATTATATGGTTGATCCTGGCACCTGACAGTCAGCTGACTGTTACTTCATCCTTATTCAACCTAGTGAGTGGGACATCAGTGTGCCTTACTATCGAGTCACCTATGACTAGTGTGCTGGGCATGCTGCTTTGCCTTAGGGGCTTTGATTGAGTGGCAAACTGTTTAGGAAAGTTATGTGTCTCATGATTAGTGTTGTGTTGTGGTGGTCCAGTCCGTTTCTGCCTTGGAGGTCTCTGCTGTTTGAGTAGATTTTTATTGAGAGCCTCCATGAAGGTGGATGTGTGATTTGTGTTTTTATGTGAAGGCAGTGCTGGTGTTTGTTCTTGAGGGCTATGTGTTCCATTTGGTGTGGCGCAAGTGTTGACCTTCTCCTCTTGACCAGCTATTCTGGTCTTGGCTGGAGAATGCGTGGCTTGCAATTTGGATATATAAGTGCATCTCTCGTAAGTCTGAGTGTTGTGGGGTAAGAGGAGAGGGTGTACATAAGGCAGTTGCTACATTGCCTCAGGATGCCCAAGTTCACCAGTTTAACAGGAGAAAGCACAAGGAACTGACCTTTAGACATGCCAGAAGGGGTGTACATTAATAATAAGTACTGGAGCTGTTGCCTTGTAGAATGTTTAGTGCTGGTAGCACTTTTATGTGCTACAGTAATTGCTACAAGAAGTCTGGTATGGTAAAGTGCTAGACTAATAAGCTAGTAAAAGTGCAGGACAGGAGAGAACTAGCAGATCTAAGGAAAAATTAAAGAGCAGACTTTGGCACCTCTCAGAAGCTTACAAACAGTCCTGGATAAAGCAAATCTGTATCTGGACTAGACTAGTTACAGGAAAGGTGGGAAACAAGCTCAACGCAGGCTTTTAAACCAGAAAGTTGAAAGAGATGGAAAAAACTGCCCAAACAGCCAATAAGCTACAAATTCTGGGCAAGAAACCACTCCTCTTGTGGTAGATAGGCTACCTAGTGCTTACCACTCCCAATGATAAGCTAGAAGGCTTCCCCTCAACACAGAAAGGCTTGGGGGGGGGGGCTCAGAAGCTTAGATACAGCCCTGGATACAGCAAATCTGTATCTGGACTAGACTAGTTACAGGAAAGGCGGGAAACAAGCGCAACGCAGGCTTTTAAACCAGAAAGTTGAAACAGATGGAAAAACTGCCCAAATGGCCAATTAATTACAAATTCTGGGCCAGAAGCCACTCCTTTTGTGGTAGATATGCTACCTAGTGCTTACCACTCCCACTGACAAGCTAGTAGGCTTCCCTCTGACACAGAGAGGCTTGGGGGCTCAGAAGCTTACAAACAGTCTTGGATACAGCAAATCTGTATCTGGACTAGACTAGTTATAGGAAAGGTGGGAAACAAGTGTAAATGTGGGCTTTTAAACCAGAAAGTTGAAGGAGATGGAAAAAAGTGCTCAACAAGCCAATAAATTACAATTTCTGGGCCAGAAACCACTCTTGTGGTAGATAGGCTACCTAGTGCTTACCACTCCCACTGATAAGCTAGAAGGCTTCCCGCCAACACAGAAAGGCTTGGGGGGCTCAGAAACTTACAAACAGTCCTGGATATAGCAAATCTGTATCTGGACTAGACTAGTTACAGGAAAGACAGGAAGCAAGCTTAGAATTATTATTATTTTTTTTGTTACAGAAAAACAGCTAAAACAGCACTAAAAACAATTCAAGTGCAGTGCAAGCTAGCACACTTGAGTGTGTAGCAATATTAAAGCAATTTATTCAAACTGTATTCTGAACTGAATTCAATTATTGTTTAATTCAACTCTGAACAGTTAAAAAGTGCCAAAATATATTTATCAGCTGAGAAGCACACTCAGTCGGAACACAGAGTAAAGTGGAAAGGGAGAAAGGAGAATCAGAAGTTAATTCAAGGTTAAGGGCCTAAGTGGGTTGGCCTACTCACATGTTCTCTCTGTTTTAGGTAGAATGAGCTAATGACACTAGATTGGGATAGAACTTAACAGATGGGACTGGTAGGAGTGTCTGAAATCAAAATATGGTCTCACTGTACTTGGATGAGCGAGCAAATGAGATGGGCCCAGGCGGAGTGTTCAAAAATAAATTTACAGGAGGGGCGGGCAATTCCAAAGCCACCAAGATTAATACCACAACAAGAATAGGGAAAGAGGGCAGGAAACTAACTGCAGAGAGACAGAGAGACATAGATCACAATATTCAGTGAAGCAAATAATAACCAGAAAAACAAAATGCAGTACTATCTTTAACACAATATTCAATAAAATAAATAAATAAACAAAAAAATAAAAGTCAGTACTATCTTATAACACAGCAAGTTTGTACTTATCTCAGCTTGTAATAAAGTTGATGTAGGTATTAAATGAACTAAGAAAGAATGGAACACCTGAATGGTTGAAATACCCTGCAGTTCTGAAAGTACAGCAGGGAAGGGAATCATTCAGGCTAGACAATATGGATCCTGTTCAAAAGGTAACACAGACAACAACACAGGCAGTAAAGAAGAGATGGGCAGAGAAAGCAGCATTTTATAAAGGAGAAATGACATGGAGACACTGTGAGGACAGGCAGCATCAGATGTAACTCCATGGGGGCAAAAACGCGACCATAAAGTGCCAAGGAGCTGAATGCCAGGAAATAAATAAATCACAAAGGCAACTACAAGGAGATGGCAAAAGAGAAAAGCTGATGGAGTAGAAACAAGTGAAAAATTATATCAAAGGGGCAGTAGGACATGAAGCCTCTCCCAAGGAATATTTAGACACAAAACCGGAAAAAGAAGCAGAGATAGACAAGGGAGAGTTCTAAGGAGATGGGATGAAAATTTGTCCGATGTTTCAGATGACTAGGATGTGAACTGCCAGATAAATGAGTAACTATACAAGCTGGATATAAGTATTTATGACTGAGAGCAAAGTTGAAGAGGTGGGGTAAAGTTAGAGCCACATTTATCTGACAGTAGATTGTCTATGTCCTCTGTGTCTGAGTATGTGATATCTTTTAGCTCTGCTCAGTGGTGGGCACTGTTTCTAATGTTTCTAACGTTTCTAGTTAAAGAAGGCTTTTAGCATGGGTGGCTACTTTTACTTCATATCTGGCTTTGGTTGATTTGATAAGGGTCCAGAGCTCCCTGTTAAGTTTAGTAAACGTTTTTTTTTTTTTGTTACATCTTGAGAATTACATTTATTTTTTCCATGCAATGATTTTTTTTTATTATTTTTTTTGTTATAAGGGATCTTTACATTTGTGTTCCACCATAGTGGTTTATTTTTGAATTTGGCATTGTATTGGCATTGTATTTTTTTGGAGGAGGACAGATGTATCGCTGCAAGTATTCACATCAGCATTGAATTTGGTGGCAAAGGATTTCACATAAATAATGGGATCATTGAACTGGAAGAAGATGTTGAAGCTAACCAGGTCATCACTCATTTTCAGTAGATTAGCCCTCTGAATACTGAGGTATTGGAGGATGTTCATGGCATCAATCTTGAAATGAATGTGACTGATATGTGGTCCCATTTGACCAGAGAGGGAGTTACAGCTGGTAGAGAGTTGAGCTGTCCCATATTGGTGAGTGCAAAGTCTGGGATTTTATCACTCCTGATTGATGTGGGGACTAACTGGTTCATTAAGTTTGTACTGATGAAGTCCAGCAATCACTAGGGATAGGATGTATATGTCTTCCATTTTATAGAGTTGTGGCTGATGTCCCCAAGGAGAATGATGTTTGGCCAAATGCTTAAGGACTCCATAATAATTAGGTAGGAGTTATGTGCCGAGAGGGACATAGAGGAGTCCTATATATAGCCATGATGTGATACGGGGTCTTGTTAATGAAAAATTGGACATGGACAAATGCCAAATCATTATGCTGTTTAACTAGTCTTGAGCTGAAGTGTTTTTTTTAGAAATATGGAGACACTAGCACCTTTAGTGCCTTCATCTAGTGCGATGGGCACTGAAATGCTGCACTGATGGGGTACTCTCAATGATCTTGAACTATGTCTCTGTTATAATGTGTATATCAATGTTTTTCAGACTAAGGAGTGCTTTTTGGGAGTGGAATTTTTTGGTTAAGACTCTAAGCATTGAGAAGCAATACCTTTATGCAGCCTTCTAGCTTATCAGTGGGAGTGGTAAGTACTAGGTAGCCTGTCTACCACAAGAGGAGTGGTTCTTAGCCTAGGAATTGTAGTTTATTGACCATTCGGGAAGTTGTCCATCTCTTTCAACTTTCCGGTTTAAGAGACCACATCTGCACTTATTTCCCATCTTTCCTGTAACTAACCTACTGGAAAGCACCAGAAAGCCTTAAACTGATATAAGCCTTCTAGCTTAAAAGAGAGATTTTGGAGTGATTGAGTATCAGTTTTCTGTATTTTCTTGCTGTACTTAACTGTTTTCCACTTCAACACTCATTTTCCAGCACTTATTGTGATTTAACAGCTTGTTTTTTTTCACATATTGTACTTATTTGACTGCCTGCACTTTTAAAAACTTGTTTTTTGTTTAAATAAATTGTTTAACTGTTGAAGGCTACATTCTAAAGTGCAATAGCCTTTTCTGATAGCTTGTAGTCATTTAAAGCTGTTTTTGCCTTATCTTTTCAAAAAAATAAATAAATAAATTTCTTGTTTCCCGCCTTTCTAAGCTAGTATAGTCCAGTTTTCAGGCTAGTGCTGAATTCAGGGCTGTGTTACAAGTTTCTGAGTTGCCCATACCTTACTTGGATAGAGGGACGTTTTTCTGTTCACCTGTGAGAGAGGGGAAGTTTGAGCAGCCATCTGTCCCTGGAGGAGTGGTTCCAGCCCAGAAGTTAGTAGTTTAAAAAACGCGTTGCACGGTTTTGCGCGCCGGGCAGCACCGGTTAACTAGGGTTAAATTATTCCCGCCTCTACTAAGTCTCCTCTTCAGTTTTACACTTGAAACTAGTCTAACTCTCAACCTAAGCACTCAAAAAGCATCCTACAGTCCAGCACTTGCTCAGACCTAATAGCAAGCACTAATATACCCCAACGCTTGACTGCCCAGCAGGACAAGGCTCTTTATCCACCCCTCACCAACCAAGCGACTAAGCAGCTCACCCTACTATTCAGGCATGACCAAAGGGCAACTTCAGGTGTACTCTCCAGTCCAGCTGGTGAATCTGGGTATCCTGAGGCAATGTTACAACTGCCTCATGTACACAGACAGCCCTCTCCTCCTACCACAAAACACTAACATATGTGAGAGATGCAATTATACAGAAAAACTGGAGGTTAAGGTATCTCCACCCAAGACTGGAACAGACAGTCATGAGGAGAAGGTTAACACTTGCACCACACCTCTAGCCTCACATAGACCTACTAAACCAGCACTGGCAAAAAATACACATAAATACACAAAATCATACTTGGAGGCTCTAAATAAAAACCTGCAAAAGCATCAGAGATCTCCAAAGCAGACACCCACAAAACCTGTACCTCCTGTCACAAACCAGACAACACATAAAACACAAAACCAATGTGCCACACAATCACAGCCCTTAAGGCGAAATAACATACCTAACACACTAGTAATAGGTGACTCAATAGTCAGGCACACTGATGCCCCACTCACTAGGATGGACAAGGAGAAGGTTACTGTTAGCTACCTGTCGGGAGCCAGAATCCGCCAAATAACACAAGCACTCAGGTCACTCCAGAACAAGTACAAATATGACTCTGTCATTGTTCATGTTGGTGTGAATGACCTGAGCCGTACCTCCCTGGACTACATGAAAAGATACATGGAAGAGCTCTCTGATCATGTAGCCCAGGTGGGTATGACCCTTACCCTGAGTAGCATCCTGCCCTCACCAAGAATGATACCTCAGTATAAAGAAAAAAATATCAATTTCAACAATTTGCTAAGCTTCTGGTGTCATTCAAAGGGGATCCAGTGTCTGTCAGCCTGGGATAACATGCTCGACAAGCCGCGTTGCTTCGCAAGAGATGGCTTGCACCTGTCACCCCTTGGCTTTCGAATACTGGCTAAGGCTCTTACTGCCCCCATAGTGCCTTGTTTAGGCAATGCTCAAAATTCAAACCCACCTCCGTAAACAGCACAAGTAAAAAATTGAAGGTTATGCTACTCAACGCCAGGAGTTTAAATCTTAAAATGCATGTGCTCGAAGCACTCCTAAGTATGGAGAACGTCGATACCTGTGCAGTAACTGAAACCTGGTTCAAGGCTCCAGAGAGCACTGCAGCACTACTGGGATACAACTCATACCACACATTTCGGCCACAGAACACGGACCAAAACACAAAAGGATGGGGTGTATCCATATTCATCAAGGATACCCACACCTCCAGGTTAGTGGCACAGCATGATACTTCTGAGATAATCCATGTGCAACTAACATCCGGCAAATCTGCAATGTAAATTGTGGCCTGCTACAGATCACCCTCCATGACCCAGGACCACCACTCAGCCTTTCTGGAGACACTGGGAAACATGAAGGTCCTACCGAACACCCTGATCTTGGGAGATTTCAATTACCCTACCATTAACTGGGAAAACTACTTGAGTACAAACTCCTAGGCTCAGCGCTTCTTGGAATTTATCAACTCAAATGCCCTGGATCAGCTGGTAAACTCCCCAACCAGAGGCCACAACATATTGGACCTGGTCATCACCAACATGGGCGACAGGTGCTCCGTACCGGAGTTCAACCTGTCACTGGTTAGATCAGACCAGAAACTAATCACCCTGGATATCCACACCCCACCACCACCTCCAAACAAGGAAGCCACAGTGAAAACCTTTTCTAAAGCAAACTTCACCTTACTTAAGACAGAGGTGGTAAGTTTCACAGCCCCCACGCTAAAGGATAACACTGCCCAAGATGCAGAATCCTTTACAATTGCACTCTATGAGCACCTACAAGGATGCATGGATCATGCCATCCCTAGCAAAACCAAGACTAACTCCCCTAAGAGAAGGAAACCAGTCTGGTGGACCCCTGCCATAAACAGGTTATACAACAAAAGGAGGAAACTAGTTCAGAAAAAAAGCAAATCCCAAGAAGGAAAGACATCCCTGATCAGTATCAGTAAGAAACTAAGGTCCTTCATAAAATCATCCAAGGCTAACTTTGAAAGAAAAATAGCCAAGGATTCAAAAGATAACCACAAAGCCTTCTTTAGCTATGTCAAGAATCTAAGTGTCAACTCTCAGATATGCTCTGAGATAGTGCAAAATAGCACAAAATATACTGAACCTACTGATATTGCCAACATACTGGCAGATATATTCAGTGCAAACTTCACCTCCCTCTCACCTTCAAAAGGGCCCACGACAATACCGGAAAAGTGTAGTGTCCAGAAAATCAAAGAAGCACAGGTGAAAACAGCCCTTTCAAAAGCCAAAAACACAGCATCAATGGGACCAGATGGTATCCCAGGCTGCATCTTGCACGAACTACAGAACAAACTAACCCCCCACCTAAACACGCTGCTCAACCTCAGCCTCTCCACAGGCTATGTGCCCATAGAATGGTGCACAGCAGTGGTTATTCCACTCCACAAAGGAGGGGCCACAACTGACCCTGGTAACTATCACCTCATAAGCCTGACTAGCCTGGTCTGCAAGGCTAAGGAGCGCATCATCATGGAACTCATTAACAAAGACATTGGGAACCTCCAAACACTTGACCCAACCCAGTTTGGCTTTGTTAAGGACAGATCATGCCTACTAAACCTGGTTGACTTCTTCGAGACAGTTACCATGGCCATAGATGAGGGAAAGGTGGTTCACACAGCCTACCTTGATCTCACCAAGGCGTTCGACACCATTCCTCACTTGGGTATTATAGAAAAACTCACCAGCCTGAACATAAAACCCTACGTCACAAGATGGGTTGCCAACTGGCTTACAGACAGAATTTACATGGTAAGAATAGTGGCCTCCAGGTCTGACTCTAAACGAGTCACAAGTGGTGTCCCGCAAGGCTCGGTTCTGGGACCCCTACTTTTCAGCATATATTTCTCAGAAGTAGAGGCAAACACAGGAGGACTATGGCTAACCAAGTTTGCCGATGACTGCAAACAGATAGCCATAATTGACTCTCCGGCTGACAAGGACATCCTCCAAAAAGGCCTTACTGAGACAGACACCTGGTGTCAGTCATGGCCTCAAGCTAAATGCCAAAAAATGCATAGTCATCCTGTTTGGGAAAAACAAAACACCCATGAATTACCACATTGGCGGCAGCCCCCTTAATACAGAAGAGGTAATAAGAGATCTGGGGACCCAGGTAGATAGTAATCTCTCCTTTGACAATCATATTGCCAAAGTAGTTAGGAAATCCTTCTATGTGGCCCATCTAATTACTAAAGGGTTCGCATCTAGAAATAAAGAGGTTATAGTGCCCCTCTACTCGTCACTCATCAGACCCATCATAGAGTACAATGCCCCATTTGGGATGTACCTCACAAGACACTTCCAACAGCTTGAAAGACCACAAAAGCACCTCACCAAGAGGATTACTGGCCTCAAACATATGTCCTATGCAGCCCGACTGAAAAAACTTTGGCTGTACTCAGTGGCATATCGCTTACTCAGGGGTGATCTCTGCCTAACTTACAAAGCCATGTCCAACGCAGAATTGATGGACATGCTCCATCTAAAGAAATCCAAGTCACTGCGAGCCACTCGCTCTAGTGAGCTAAACCTCAACACAACAATATATAGAACATGCTAGAGGGATAGATTCCTGTCAGAGAGACTCCCTATGCTTTGGAACAAAATTCCTAACTACATTAGGCAGAGCCCCTCACTAACATTCTTCAAGAGAAGCCTTGACGAGTTGATGGGTAACAGAAAATACACCCCTGGGATCACTTCATTGGCTCTGCTTGACAGAGGCTCAGTTAATTAATCAATGGGGCAGTGAAAGCCGACACACTCTGGCTAGGCTTATAAATTCCCTTGGGCAGATAGCCTAGTACCTACCTATGAACCTATGAACATTCTGTTTTGTTATAAAGCTTTTGAAACAATAAGTGTGAAGGTCACTGAAAAACCAATCAGTAAAAACAAAATGAAAATTCCAACAAAGCTAGAACTTCCACTGAGTGACCTCCCAAACCTCTTGTATCAGAGGCACATGGGATATATGCAAATGACCCTTATGAACATCAGGTGTTTCAGCTAATTGGCGATTCTGAATGCCCAAGACTTTTTTCATAGTTTTAATGGACAATTTCAGGCCAATAACGCCAAACCCCACTAGCTGTGCATTTGAATATCCACAGCTAGTGGGGTTTCGCTTTACTGGCCTGAAATTGCCATTAAAATGACGAAAAAGTAATGGGCATTCAGAATCGCCTGATGTTCATAAGGGTCATTTGCATATATCCCATGTGCCTCTGATACAAGAGGTTTGGGAGGTCACTCAGTGGAAGTGCTAGCTTTGCTGGAGTTTTTATAAAGCTTTTGAGGAATGGCATTCATTAAAAAAGACATTATGAGGGCAGACAAGGCATCAGCCAATATATGAAAGCCTGGGGTATAGGAGCAGGCACTCCCTGGCAATACAGTATTTTCTAGCATGTTCTCACAGGCTGGTAAATATTGGAACCCTGTTGAATGACACCAGAAGCTGAGCCAATTGTTGAATTCAATCTTTTGTTTCTCTTGTAACATTATTCTTGGTGATGCTAAAATTCTGCACAAAGATAGGTTCATACCTGCCTCAGATGTATATTTTGAGCGCATCATGCCTCTCTTCATTTAGTACAGAGAGTTACATCTCAAGCTGTTTACACCCATGTGTACTATAGCAGTATCATTTGTGTACTTGTGGTGCAGGGACTTGAGTTCCTGCATGATGTGGTGAATTCTGCCACCCTGATAGGCAACTGACAGTGTCTCTCTGCTTGCCCAGCCTGGCAACTGCTGCATCAGTACCTCTCGCAATGAATTCACTTATGACTAGAATACTGGATTGTGTGAAGGTTTGTCTAATGGGCTTTTGAACCAAGACACTGTGATTAAATATGTTTCAAAGTGGGTATTGCCAGGGTGATGTTTGTTTGTGAGGTTCCTGTGGGTAGGTGGTTCTTAGGTGACATTTAGGAGGCCTTCGTGGTTTATGTAGTTCATTTCTCAGAGCCTCAGCATATGTAGGTCTGTATGTTGGGTCTAATCTGTTTATGATAGGATTAGTGGGGTGTTGTGTGGTATTGGTAACATGTTTGTTTGTAATGCTTTCATGTGTGAGTTTTGCCTCCAGTATCATTAAATAACTGCATCTCTCACACACTGTGCCATTTTGTTTAAGTAGTAGGTGGTTTTCAGTAATCATGAGACTATTGCTACATTGTCTCAGGGTGTCCATTTCAACCAAGCTGGCTACAGACACAGTTAGAAAGTGCAGATCCATACTTTCTTGTGTTACTAGTATGAGATGAAGGGGGAGAGGTGACTATGAGATTTTAAAGTTTATTACTGGAGGTGTTATTTATCTGGTAGTGGAGACAGTGCTGGTCTTGACAGATGTAGGCAGCTAAGAATCCATGATCCTTAGCTCCTTCTCTCACCTGAAGAAAAAGAGTAGACCCGAAATAATGGCCCTATACTCCTTTTCTTATCATGAGCTAAACAGATGCACTAATCCCAAGCGGATTCCTGAAAAACATTTCCATGTCTCTCAGGTGATTGGCAGTCTAGTCCTATATGTTACAGATTTTAAAAGTAAAATGGAAAAAAAGGATTACAGTAGACTCTCTCTTATCCGGTCTCACTTTACCCGGCCATCAAATTTCTGAAATAGCCTTAGCAACACACAGCAGAGGAGAACAACACTTCTTCCTCCTCCAGGCACTTCAGAATGTCTTTGCTTATAGTTTTAATCTTAAAATGTTCAAATATTGAAACAAAGGAACTTGCAGTTTTTTGTTTTATATTTTGCAAGTTTGTTTTTTTTTTCAGTATTTTAACATTTTTAGGTGAAAACATTAAGCCGAGACCTTCCGAAGTGCAAGGTTAAAGTGAGATCGGATAAGCATGATTTACCTGTACAGTACTTACACATGGAATTTAAACTAGTGATGAGAGAGAGAGTAAGTAAGTGTGAGTGTGTGTGTGTATGTGTATGTGTATGTGTGTGCGTGTGCGTGTCTGTGTGTGTGTGTGTGTGTGTGTGTGTGTGTGTGTGTGTGTGTGTGTGTGTAAACTAGCTGTTCTGTTTCAATATGAGAGATAAAGTGTATGTGTGTGTTGCTGTGTGCGAGAGTAGGTGTGTGTGGAATTTAAACTAGTCATCTGTTGCTGTGTTTAAGAGAAAGTCTGTGTATGTGTTACTGTGTGAGAACAGAAAGAAGGTAGGTGTGTGTGTGTGTGTGTGTGTGTGTGTGTGTGTGTGTGTGTGTGTGTGTGTGTGTGTATCTCTCAACTATCCAGATTTAGACTCATAGTTTTGGTCTGTTTCTCATGTAATTTGTGCTTTTCTGGTAAATCATGGGGGATTGAAGTCACTAAATAATATATATATGAGTTTCAGGCTTCATATCCTTCAGAAAAATGCATGCAAATATAAATGTTGTTATTCTAGCAACTTTCTAAGTTAAATATTTAAAATGTATTCCTATTTTTGAGCCATAGCAGCCCCATTATTTCAGACTTTATACATATTTCTTGCACTAAGAGTTTGAGAGGTATCATGCATACCTCTCAACTGTCCAGATTTTTGCAGAATGTCCAGATTTATGCCTCATAAAATTTGTGGTTTTCTGGCAAATCACTCAGGATTGAAATAAATAAATAATGACAAACATTTGAGTGCCAGACTTTATTTCCTTCAGAAAATGCATGCTAAGACAAATTATGCTATTCTAGCAACTTTCTAAGTCTGTAAGAGCAATATTTAAAATCTGTCTGGGGTAGGTGGTTACAGCCTATAAATGTTATTTTGCTTGCTTTTTCTGGTTAACCAGCCATTCTTTCGTCCAGCCTAAGGTCCAGTCCCAGCAAGTCCAGATAAGAGGGAGTGTATTTTAATACTTTGAATATTGCAGTATGTACTAACTGAGTGGAATGATGTGAAACAGAGGCTAACTTAAGCTTTGTATATATAATTAACTGTGTATATATAATTTTCTGGAAAGAGTTATTCACTTAACTTGTAAGAATCCATGTCTATGGTTTGCAACATTTAAAATAGGTGGGGAGGAGGGCTACACCTCCCACACACCCTTACTATGTATACTAACTCCAGGATCGCACTGCACTAATAGGGCATATACCTGTTTAGACAAAATGAGTTTCAGTCAAATGTGTTTTCAGTGAAGTGAACTTTTCGTGAAAATGAAAGTAGACCCATATATATATATATATATATATATATATATATATATATATATATATCTATATATATATATTCACTTTATAACCTCGAAATGCTGAAATATCGAATTTCAGTATCTCGAGACTATAAAACCGAATCCACAAAACACCGACAAACAAAAACCGCAAAACCACATAACCGAAAACACCGCACACACTACACTAAACATACAACACAACACCCACATCACAACATAAACAAAAAAACAACACACATACACAACTCACACCCTCCCTACTTATATATACTAACTCCGAGATTGCACAAACACAACACAAAAGCTCACTCACACACGCACATTCTCCAATCCCTCACATGCACTATAACTCCCACTCAAAACCCTTACAAAACACTCACTTACCTGACATAACACCTACATCCAAACACGGCACCGCACACCAACAAAACACAAAACCGGACATTACGTAGCGCAACTTCATAACCGCGAATTCGACATATTTTCGAGATATGTCAAATTCACGATTATGAACGTTTGCTATTTGTAACATTCGACTTTATAGCTTTGAGATACTGAAATTCGACATTTCAGTATTTCGATGTTATAAAGTGAACCCATATATATATATTAAAAAAAAGAAAGAACCTCTTTGCTTCTTGTTTTGCCATGAATGCCAATGTTGAGTGGCAAAGTGATGTCAAGTCTGTCTGTGCAAGTTTCCTGCTTTGACCTGCTTTAAATTACTTACTTATTTTTTTGTAATTTTAATAATAATGTTGAACACTCAACACTGAATGAACAATGTATAACCACCCTGCAGACTGTTTGTTTGTTTGTACCAGCCCTGACGCACAACCTTCAACGAAGGCACGCCCCATTCACGTATGCCTCCACACAGAAGACGCTCTAGCTGAGAAACGAACAGGACAACGTCTTGCTATGAGGTGACAACGCTACTGCAGCACCACCACCGCAGTTTTAACCACCCTGCAGACTGTCAGTCTCTAAAACTGAAAGGTCATTCTGACTGCTGGGAGTTGAGAATCAGCAACACGATTCCTTACTGATGAACTGCACATGTGCAAACTCCCTCTGATCCACTAACTGGTTTCTTTTGGCCAGTTTACCCAATAAAGAGAGTTAAGTTTAAGAAGACAGCAGTGCAGCAACGGTGGACCAATCCGCAGTTCGAGGTCACACTGTGGCAGATTTTCCAGTCACAGATTTTAAATGTAATTACTACAAAAAGAAAGCCTTTTTTGTTTGTAAGTAATATTCCAGCTCTACAGTCTGGTGCAGGTAGTTCGTGCTAGGGTCTGCTAAACAAATTCAAATTACATAAAAAAAAAAAAAAATTAATTCTAGCTCCAGGGACCGAGGCACATCCTCCCCCTGTGCCCCCCTGTAGTTATTTATTTTTGTTCAATAGTTTATAGTAATTATTTGTTTGTGTCTCATTATGTGTGTTAAATCTTTTCTCTTTTCAGTCTATTTAGTTTAGCTTTACAATACAGTAGTATAGAACCGGTATGCATGATCAAACAGTATCGTGATCATTCATTATGTATAATGTGAACAAATGCATTACCCCAAATATTAAAAAAAGAACAGTTACAGAAATTGAAAAAACCTAAATGCAGATATTTTAAAATATCTCACATGGAGAAACAATTAGAGTATACAGTAACATTTCATATATAGTGACATCTTTTGACCCGGTTCCATTAGAATGCCGCCGTAGTTTATTATTATTATTTATGACATTAAAATTGCAGCTGTAGAATACAGGAAACTCAAAAAACTGTCTGCATGGCAACAGCCAGTGAAGCTGCTTGTAATTTAACACAGCCACCTTATAATTAAGTCCTAGTAATGTGGAGTGGAATACTAGCACTGTGATGCAATTCACATAGACATAAAACAAGGACTCTTGAAAGTTGATGATATATACCCGCCCACTGATGAAATCTGTGACAGAACATTATTCATAAAACTGCATATTTTGTCAGTTTAATAAAAGGCAAAAACTTAATTTTGTTACTGCTGCAGGTCAGGAGAACATTAACCCTTAGAGCTGAAAAGATCCAATATATATATTACATTTTTATTATTCAGGCAAAATTAGATTCTGTGGTAGATGGAGTAAATGTATATGTAAAAACATAAATCTTCTTTGTTGCATCATTCATGTTATTGGTAGGGAACCAACAAAAGTAATTACTGAAGGTAATCCAAAACTTCCAAATCTTTTACGATAACCGATTTCTGTTTAAACTTACAACAGTTTTATCATATAGTTGAATAGTTGATACCTGCCTTCAGCATTGCTTCTGAAGATTCACCACTTGATACTGTTGCTTAACAGCATGTAACAGCAGTACTGTATATTTGCAATCTTGGAAATATGCCTGTAACTAAGTAATAACATGCCTTTATATTACCCTCATATAGCAGCTGACTTACAGTTACAGCTGTCCTTTAGTAGCCTTCATTATAAATATATGACAATACATTTTGGCTTTATCAAAAACTTGAACTGAAATGGATTATTTTATAAGGAGTTACTTATAAATTAGTACTGTCAAATGTAACAAGTCTTTTTTTCTCTTACTTTGCACATCTGTGGCAGGTTAAAAAAAAAATATTCATTTTCTATGTCAGTGGTCATGTATTGCACCTCCAGTTTCACAAAAATGTAGAAACATAGTTAAGCGAGTAGCTGGTGTGCAACTTGTAAAGACTCTCAAGTGTTTGAATCATCTGTTGTTCCCAGGACCTATTCAAATAGTTACAGTCAGTACTACAATGATATAACCAGATCTAATTCCCTCTGCAGATTACCCGTGTGAGTGTGGAATATATCGTTACAGTACAACCTCACTCTTCAGTCAGTTTTACAGTCCGTCAGACCAAACCTGTGTGACAGGCAAGCTGATCAGAACCAAGACCTTCATCAATGGAAATGAATCAGTGGTTCTTCAAAGATTTTAGCCGTGAGTAGGGAAGTTTTTGCCTTCTTACAAAAAAATCAATTGTTGAAATTCATTTCCAGGAATCCATGCAAGAAGGCCTGGAAATCATTTGCCTTTTCTTTTTCTTGAACAGGAATGTTCCTCTGTACTTTTCCACCCTTGCCACTGTTTTCCAGTGTAGTTCTCAAGATTCAGACAGATTTCCCAAGATCATTATGGTGACTCCTTTCTGGTCCAGACAGCAGTGTTCCTTCGTTTTTTTTTTTTTAAACTGGCCACTGGCAATTATCAGAAGCTTCCTCACAGATGCGATTTACTCATAAAAGATCAGGGTAGTTTGACACATCTCGATTCGAAACAATTACATCTGACTACCTGGATAATAAGAGTCTTAGCACCATTTAGACACCTGTTTATTAATGGAGGCAAGAAAGCCAGCTACTAGAAAATTATATATAAGCAAATGGAAAATGTTTTCTAGTCGGTATCTACAAAACAGCCAGTATCAATTCAGGGCTTGTGTTTCTCTGGTTTTACAGTATTTGTGTGAGTTACTATCCTATGACCTGTCTTACTCCTCTTTGAGGTTCATTTGTTGGCCGGTTTAGCATGTCTGCCTATTGATCCCCTTCTTTAAGTGCAATCTCATGTGAAAATGTCTTTGAAAGGGGTGCTACATAAGAAGCCTACCAGAAATTCATTGGCTCCTCCTTCTGATCTGAATTTTGTGGTAGAGTTACTAATACTTGTTCCATTTGAACCAGCTTATCTGGCTAACTTGAGGTTCTTAATATGGAAAACAGTTTTGCTGATTGCTCTGACCTCTGCAACAAGAGTATTTGAGATATAAATTACTATGGTGCATCAGGCTTATCTCAACATCCACAGAGACAGGATTTCTTTGATTTTTTTTTTTCCTTGATTCGTTTTTTCAGGGATTTTTAAGCCTTTTATGCCTAAAGTGGCATCAGACAATCTATATATCTGTCTCCCTGTTTTCTTTCCTGAACCCAAAAAATGTGAGAGAAAAGATAGTTCATACCTTTGATGTCCTCAGATATTTTAGGTACAATCTTGACAGAACATAATGTTTCAAAACATCTAAATAGCTTTTCATTTCTTGTGAAGATAAGAATAAAGTGAAACCTGTGTTAAAGCAGAATTATTTTTCAAATGGTTCTTTTAGGCCATTACCTTTTGTTATTTCCACCACAGTAGAACTATTCCAGGCACAGTCAAGAATCATTCTAAAAGGGCTTTTGCTTCTTGTATGGCTTTTTGGAAAGAATTAGACTCTAGAAATATTCTAGAAGCAGCAACTTGGCCTTCCGTGTATACTTTTTCAAAGCACTGTAAACTAGATTATTTCTCCAGGTCTAGGAAAGGCTTTACTAGGATGACTTTCCAGGGGCTCCGAAACCCTACCTCTTATACCTTATGGTAGTCTACTCCTATAGTTTAGGTTACTGCAGCAATGATCAATCTGAAGAAGGTAGTAAACATACCATAACAGTAGATGGTAATGTGTAGTAGGGATAATGCATGACAAAAGAATGCCAAAGATGAAATGTAAGGCATACAGTGCAGTGGTGTGATCAGTGCTTCTGTATGGCACAGAAACCTGGGCAGTGAAGACAAAGTAGCTGGCGAAGCTTGAGGTGATGGAGATGAAGGGCTTAACATGAGTAGCAGCATACACATTGTGTGTCGGACAAAGAAATGAGGAAATCAGAGCAGAAGCCAGAGGAGCCTTAATTACAGAGAAGGTCAAGGACAACAGATTGCCATGGTTCATTTATGTGCATAAAAAAAGCAGAGGACAGTTTGGTAAAGGAGATCTGAGAGAATCAGGAAGAAGGCAAGAGGAAGCAAGGGCATCCAATCAAGAGTTGGATGGATTGCGTGAAAAAAGACGTTATGGGCATGACTGTCAAAGTGTGAATGCACCACTGAAGACCTAGAAAGTAAAAAGTGAAAAAGGCATGGGCATTCAGAAGCCATGTAGCTGAAGTACTAGTGTCTTCTTCTTGGGCAATTTTCATATACCCTACGGGCCTCCATACTGGAGGTTTAAGGTGTTACACAGTGAGGGCTCTAGATTAGCTGGTTCTTTCTTCGAATTTTTATTGACTGGTTTGTGTGGGTTTGTTTGTGTGACCTTTTTACACTTCATTTTATATATAAATATAAAGAGAGAGAAAGAGTGAGAGAGAGAAAGAGAGAGAGAATATAGTTTTATATATATATTTATTTATAAAATGTGTGTGTAATTTTTTAAGAAAGTTAATGGCAATGACTGACTTCTCCTGACAGTAATGGAAAGCTAATTTCATAATTATGAAAGGGCATTATAATGTACTTGTCATGCTTTTTATGTTAATTGTATTATTTTTAGTACTAGGTTCTCTGATGTAGTGTATAAGAAACAGAACAGAATAATAGTTCCTGACATCTTTTTGAATATTTCAAGTTTTCTAACTGTGTAATTATTTAGTTGCGTAATCATTGCACTTTTGTCAAATTATTATGTGTGGCACATTCAAAAGCTAAATGATGCAGTACTTGATGGGGCAGTGGTTAACATTGTCTCCTCACACCAAGAGGTTCTTCGGTTCGATTCTCAGCTGGGTGCCTTCTGTGCAGAGGATGCATATTCTCCCTGCATTTGTGTGGGTTTCCTCCAGGTACTCCCATTTCTTCCCACATTCCAAAGACATGCATCTGGAGTGTTTCTCCATGGGCCTTCACTTTCCCAAACAACAAATGTTAAATAAATAAAATAAATACTTTAGTCAATATTTGGTGGATCGTTGCAGTATAAAGTGGTATAGTAAGCTGCACAAAAAGCCAAGGCCTTTAGAAATCGACATGCTCTGGAATGTGAGTGATGAACCCCAGTCTCCCACCCTCTGGTATCATAGCTCAAAAGTTTGGTCTCATGCCATCTGTAGCTGGTCTAATCACATTAGGTGCTCTCATGCAGTGCTGCAACAGCCTTACGCTTACCAGCTATTCACTGCTTATGCCTCTTGGTAGCACAACCCATAAGAGATGTGAATATTTGAGAAACATGGAGGGAAGCCTCTTGCAGCAGTCCCCTGTCAGTAAGCATCATAGTTCCACACTACTCTGACACAGCACAACCCCAAGCTCGTAACTTTTGATTAATTCTTCAAACCCACTCTAAAAGATCCTAACCTTGCACACAAGTGAACAGCTACTCCGTCTCCACTCACACACACTCTGTAAATCCACATCACCAGGAAAGCAGGCTTAAGCAAATAAGGCCCACTAAGTTTACTTCCGCACAAGGAAATGTTTTAGTCATAACTGACTCTGTAGTTAGGTATACAGTCTGCATAATCAGCAGACTTGACAGGTGCAGAGTAACTCAAAGCTGCTTATTTGATGCCAGGATCCATAATATCACAAGGGCCCTAATGTCCCTTAAACCAGATAGATATTAGTATGACACAGTGGTGTCCTATGACAGCACAAAAGACCTGAGATTCTCACCCAAAGAGACATGCAGAGAAATAAAACAGAACTTACCATGTAAGTCTTAGAAGCAGAAAATACAGTGTCCTTGATTAGCATCTTGCCTTCATCCAGAATGATGCCTAAATGCCAAGACAAGATAATTGGCTGTAGCAGTTGGTTAAGTAGTTGGAATCATTCTAAGGGGATCCAGTATGTGTATGTGTATGTTTAGAATGAGATGGTACGTAAGACTTCTTTGTTCAGCAGGGATGCCTACATTTCTACTATATGCCAATGGAATAGAAGGGTAAAGCCCTGCAAGTTTGAATAGTGGTACAGGACCGTGAAGTTGCAGGCAGGACGCGGAAAGGATGGGTGTTCCTATCATGGGGGGGGGGGGGGTAGGAAGGTATGCATGATCTGGGCACAGTCATGAGGTCTGATTTCCCAGGTAAAGGCTATAGAAAAAACTCATTGTACTGCCTGAGCGTGAGTGATGTGTCCTGCTGATGCCATCTTCTTGAGGAAATAAGAGGCATTTCAGTGCTGTTGATTACTGAACTTCCTGCCCTCAGGGTGTTACTAGATACATGCAGGTTAGGCAAGGAATTAAGAAGAAACACTCTCCAGGTTTCTTGATTTCCTGACCGAACCTGGGCATGGGTTGTGATTAGCCTGGAACAGGCTATATCAGATCTGGTGGACCTAATGGACAAGAACAGAACCTGAGAACAGCTAGTGGTTAGCTGTGGAGAGACAAAAACAAGTGAAAAAAGGGATGGGGGATGGCATATACACTTATACTGTGAATTCCACATTCTGGCTAATGATTTAACATCAGACAGAAACTTAATGAGATGGGAGCTTCCTGCCAACAATGATTTCCTGCCACTCTGTTTATCAACTTTGAGGACAATCCCTGCCTTTTGCTCTCTTGCAGGGTCTAGACACCTTTATTGCAGCTGCCTGGCAGCACCCCTTAATTAAGTAGAATAATGGTGGACCTACAGCTAGGAAGCAGACCAGAAATTGAAGGAGGCCAAGTGATTCCCTCGGATCACACCCTAATTCCACTTGGTAAATCCCATCCTAGGAAGAAACTGCTAGTGTCACCTCAACTAAGATTACTACTGTAGCTGGGAATCAAACAGTTTAGTGAAGATGTCCCTATTGCTGGTATTGGCTCAAATTGGCAACAGATTTGCCCTGATGGCTGATCTCTAGGAGAAGGAGGCAGAAAGTGATGCATTTGCCACTCATGATGCTATGCCAATAGAATTGGACTAGCTAGGGAAATCCCAGGACATATCTGTGGTGTTGCATGCCATAGAAGGATAATGAATGAGAGCTTATTAACCTAAAGGGTATTTTATTAATGGCTATAATTATTAGTTCTTATCCTATGGCACTCCAAAGGGTGCCACCAAAGGTGGCCGTTGCATCAGGAAATATTTTGATAAGAGTAGAAATGCTTCACCCGGGTCTGTTTTGTTAAATGTTGATAACACTACCTTTTCTGTTTTTATATGAGTTTATTGCTTGCCATTTCTTGGCTATTTGTAATAGTTAAAGAGCACCCATGATACTGATGCAATAACATTGTGCCCCAGTCCATGACAGCCCACACCATGTATGGGCTGCTTAAATCAGTTACCTGCTGAGAATGCTTCTTTTCCTAGTTTACTGCTTAACAATTTGCAAATATTTGGGTCTACAGCCTGATGTTCATGTCTAGTCACTATTCTACCAAACAGTCACTTACCAAAAAGGATCTTTTGGTATGTTCTAATAGATCTGAGGGAGATTACAGGAATTTTATGGAATGTTAGGGGTTTATCCACAGCTATAAAGAAACAGACATGCATGAAGCTATGGGAAGAACTGAAGGTGGATTTAATTTTTCTCCAAGAAACAAAGTTAAACTTCAAGTTTATTTTATAGCTTTCACAGAAGATGGAGGGGGTAGGATATTTCTAACTGCTGTACATCAGCTCTAAAGGGTATTTCTACTTGGGTGCATAAAAGCCTAAATTTGTACCTGCTAACCACTTTGAAGGGACTTGTGGACAGATGGGGGCATAGTAAAGATTAGTACAGCAGATTAACTATCCTTGGCAGTTTTTAATGCCCTAATGAAGATTACTCTTGGATAATGAACAAATTCACATCAGCTTTCTTAGATATGGGGGTTTGACAATTTGTTAGTGAAGGAGACTTCATCTGATGAAGCTTGTTGTTAACAAGTGAAAGCGCTTAACCAGCTTTGGCATTTTTGGTCACAATAAATTCTTATTATATTTTAATTTGCGAACTGGTTTATGTGACAGAAGGTGTTTTGGACTCTGATAGTGTTGTTTAGAGTTGAATTCCCAAAGACACGGAGGCGAAATACGGCGAACAGTGCTGACTGTGCTTTTGTTCTTGACTTTTGGACTTCCTGGTTGCTGCACTGTCCGCTGAGATAGTGTTCCATAGACTGGGGACTTAAAGCAGCTGACTCTTACCAATCTTCCATAGACTGGGGACTTAAAGCAGCCAACTCTTAAACATCTTCTTACTTTGGACACGATAGGACTCTGTATTCCAAAACTCCCAGTAGGAAAGTACAGGATGGCCTGCCAATGGAATTTTAGAAATGTTTGAAAAATGTCCTAATCAGACCTTTCTTGCAGTTACTCACACAGGGGGGAAAGGAGAGGTCTGTTTTCAAGCTCATCTTGGGTGAATACAACAATGTTGTTGCCAAAATCTGATAAAGCAGTACTATAAACTGTGATTTTTGCCATATCTCAGTCTTACAGCTGGAGACAAAAATCTAAGTGAAAATCTTGGCTAGACTGGGAAGTCCAAAAGTCAAGAACAAAAGCACAGTCAGCACTGTTCGCCGTATTTCGCCTCCGTGTCTTTGGGAATTCAACTCTAAACAACACTATCACAGTCCAAAACACCTTCTGTCACATAAACCAGTTCGCAAATTAAAATATAATAAGAATTTATTGTGACAAATCAGACCTCCTTTATTTGGTGTACCCCATGCAGTAAGTTTTTTTTTGCCAGAAAGAGTCAAGGCTGGGCAGATTTAATTCACCTGTGCCTAAATATATCACAACTTGCTCAAACTGTAACTAAATTGTATTACTCCCCTGTGCCCACTTTGTTTCTTGATGTTCACATGACATTTGCTTCATTAGAATGGTCATTTTTATGAGAGGTGCTCCAAGCTTGTATATTGACTGAGAAATTCCTTAGGTGCTGTCACTTACTATATGCTGAACCTTTAGCACAGTTTGTCATGTAGCACTTGGTCTCATCAGCCTTTCAGGTACAGAAAGGGCATAACATGGTTGTTCACTTTCCCTCATGATGTTTGTCATTACTATTAAATCATTAGCCTGCTATCTGAGGCAAAACAACTCTCAGTGAGGTATTTCAGTCAATCCAGTAATGTGTGTCTCCTCCTCCTCCTGGTTTGCTGATGATGGAGTAGTCTGGCTAAATAATTCTAGGACTAATATCTCAAAATCCTGAAAAATTTGGTGACATCTCTGATCTAAAAATAAATATGAAGAAATTGGCCATTTTTCCCTAGATGATGACGACAAACGTCACATTCTAAAGTGGGAAGCAATCTTCTAGCCTATTGCTTACAGAGTTAAGAATATGGGTGCATACTGAAATTAGTTGGTGACTCTGATCACATATCCTTTTTTGGGGGATGTTGAAAAGTCACTTCTAACATGGTCCAATCTGAAACTCCTTTTTTTGTATAGAACAGCTACAAATAAGATGTGTGCTTTGTCAGAATTTATATTTCTAGTAAGTTACCTGCCACTGGTCAAGAACAAAAGCACAGTCAGCACAGTCAGCCACTGGTAGCTTACTCAGCCTTTCAAGCCAAAGTGTAGTTACCTCTTTGTTTTTTTTTTGTTTTTGTTTTTTGAGAGTCAACACCATAAGACATCAAGAAAGAGACCGTTTGCCGTAGTTAACAAGTGAGTTCTGGGGTTACCAGATTTATGCAAAAGCAGCACAGTTAATTGCTTTTTGGCAATCTAGATCCTATGTTCATCCTATTTGTGTTGTATCTGAATTGGAAGTTATACACTTCTTGAAAGAGCCTATGAGGAGTCATGACAAGAACAGATCTGGGACTCAGGAGGTTTGGAGGTTAAGTCCTGGTCTGAAAAGCTTGAACCTCTCCAGGGGAACCCATGTTTTTTTGAAATAATGTGGTGTTCCCCCACAATTCTAGTAGACTCTGCCTCCAATATGCATGTGCCTTTGGATAGGCATTGTTTTATTTATTGGAAAGTTATACTCACTGGCACTCTTGTGTCTTTCGATTCCTTGCACCAGTGTGTCAAACAGAATCCTTATAGCTCATTACAGAGACAACAATATTTACAGCCAAGATCCGTAGTGGGGAGCAAACAGCAGATTTTATGACTGATGGCAGGGATGGGACTAGAAGATGGTCAGTACAGTTTCTCAAGGAATGTCATATGCCCCTTGGACATTAGAGATTTACTGTGAAGCACTTATAGTAAAATATGGGCCCAGGCCTTTGTCCCTGAAATGCAAATGGGAGCACATGCTTGGCAAAAGTTTAAACAGTGGGAAGGGATTTTAACATCATGGAAACACTTCAGCACAGCCCCAGTACTAGCTTTTACACAGTATAAACTGATACAGCTCTAGAAATAGACTTGTATAAAAGGAGAGGATAAGGGCATGAGGTGTTGACATTGTGCATCTATAGTTGCTGATTATCTTCATTTAATATAGCGATACCCTATTCGACAAGTGCTTGCTCTATGGTAGATGAAGTGTGTAAATGGACCTTACTTCATTTAATATAGCGATACCCTATTCGACAAGTGCTTGCTCTATGGTAGATGAAGTGTGTAGATGGACCTTACTTCATTTAATATAGCTATACCCTATTCGACAAGTGCTTGCTCTATGGTAGATGAAGTGTGTAGATGGACCTTACTTCATTTAATATAGCTATACCCTATTTCGACAAGTGCTTGGTCTATGGTAGATGAAGTGTGTAGATGGACCTTACATAAAAACCTTCCACCTGGAACAGAATTATTTTTTGGCTTCTAGGTATTAAAGATACAATATCTTCTTTAGATAAGACAGAATGCTTATGACTTAGACTGGCAGTAATGGCTTTTGCTGCTTTTAACTTCAGATCGCAGAAGTATGGTCCATTGCACATTAAGAAGTTGCTTCAGGTGATCCATGTCTAACATTTCAAGCTATAAAACAGGCACTGTTATTTGATCACCTGTTTCTTAACAAAACCAGTAGCTCAAGAGATGCCCACCCTAGGGAATTAAATCTACATCAGAAGGTAAGCATGACTCACTTGAGGTATAGGTTCCTAGCTCAAAGTATTTCCAACCAGCGGAATGAGTTACCACTACATGCCAAACAAAGCACTACTTTGGCTACATTTAAGGTTAGTCTTGATGAATGGATGGTTAGACACAGAGTTACTAGAGGGTTATCATATATAGCTCTTGATTTATTTTGGAGGCAAAAGGGATGGCAAGAACTTTAAATGTGTCTACTTAAAGTTGTATTTGGCTGTACATCTCATGGACCCCATGACCACTTATCTAGTATTGTTCCTATGTTTTTATTTTCCTCTGATCATGTTTTTATTATGTGGCTATTTGTTTTCCAATTATAAGTATGGAACGCATTCTGAATATAACAGTGAGGTGACGTTAGTTATGGGCGGCCATGCTGGTGCAGCAGTTAGCGTTGCTGCCTCACAGCAAGAGGTTCTCCAGTTCTATCCTCGGCTGGGGTGCCTTCTGTGCGGAGTCTGCATGTCCTCCCTGTGGTCACGTGGGTTTCCTCCCAGTGCTCCGGTTTCCTCCCACATCCCAAAGACATGCTGTAGCTGGATTGGATACTCTAAATTGGCCCTAGGTGTGAGTGCATGCATGTGTCTTCTGTGGAAGGTTGGGTGCCGGGTTGACAACTCAACACCTTAAAAACTTCTCTGCCAATCATGAGCGGACAGGTGATCTGCTGTGGTGACCCCTAACCGGGAAAAGCTGAAAGAAGAAGAAGAAGAAGAGATTTGCATTTTTATAGACTATCATTGAGAACTTCAACTTCTTTTAATGAAGTAATTGTATTATCTGCTTTGCAGTCATCAACATATTTAGTAATTTCTTAATGTTTGAGAGGAATAATCAGAAAAGAGACCCCAATAAACTCTTGTGTGATTCCACTGTTAACCACTGTCAGGATATAATGGTAACCTCCTACCCTGAATTTTTGTGTTCTGTTGCCTAACAAGTTTTAACATAATTATGCATGAAGTATTCACAATTGATGGTATTCAGTTGTCAATTATTCCCTTATGAGGGATACAGTTACATGCCTTAACAAGGTCTAGATAAACAGTATGCACTACTAGTCCTTTATCAAGTACTGCTGTTACCTTTTCTTAAAATGCCACAGAACTAGCTGGCCACATTGCATACTAGAATAAATCCCTGACTATGACCTACATGACCTGTTCTCAGACACTGGAGAAACAGGAGGGGGGGTGGTAATTAACTTTCAGAGCCAGCCTGCCCATCTTGGGGTGATGGGGGGGGTTATCATCCTGTTGATCATGCTATACTACTGGGCATCCCATGCACAGTAGTGGACATGATTCAGCCCTAATGGCCAGCTTTTGCAAATCTCACTTTGCCAACAAAGGGGATGAAGTTATGTTGGTTCACTTGAGCAACTATCTGACCCAGTCTCTACCACATAACTGTTACCTCTGATAGAAGGATGGAACTGGAGTGGTCAGATGTGGATATCAATACACCATAGTGCTTTTGAACTGGAGGGACTGGACAACTTTCATCACAAATGAGCTTCATCACCAGTGAGCTTCCTAGCCAGGAAATAAACAGGCCATAACACCATCTCCTTGCACAAATGGGCTTTGTGTGCCCTTGATTTGGGGTTGTGATCCTTTTCAGAGGCTTAGTTCCTGTCCATTAGAGATATTTGGGTGAAGGTAGAGGAGCCATAGGGTCACTCAGATGGATGGGGGGGGGGTAAAAGAAGCCATAGGATTCAGAAGGCAAAATAACTCCATTACAAAAGAATACTGTTCGTCATCTAATAGAAACAAACCCTCCTGCCATTGTGGATAATGTGTACTGTGACTGTCTCCCTAATCTTACATAGAATACTTTGCAAGCTGATGGGAATGATAACAGTTGGAATTTAGTGTAACCCTGATTTGTGACTTGCTACTACTGCGGCCTTGTTCCATATGTCATGGTCTCAGGTTAAGATTGTGAGCTATAGTCCCTGTGGCACGATTTGGTTTCTTCAGTCCTTGTTTCCCTGCTGTGTGATCTTGAACAAGTCACTTAACCAGACATTGTTTCCAGGTCCCCCCGTAGAGAGATTGCATGTCCAGTGGGATTATCTGGTTACAAAATGGGTATTATAATAATAATAATAATAATAATAATAATAATTATTATTATTATTATTATCATCCACATTCTAATAGTTTTAATGTAATCACTAGGGGTATACTTGGGTATTTCCTTGACTCTGGTAATAAGAACAAGATAACGTGTCTGGTCCCATGAAACTTGACTTTTTTTTTTATTTTACTTGTCGTAGCAGTTGTCAAACCTGTACTTAAGGTCATGTAAGATATTCCTGTGTTTGTAACTCTGTTGATATAATTTGTTGCTTACAATGAAGTCTGCACAAAGTACTTCTGTTAGCACTTGCTATGTTATATGGCTGGGTCATCTTTTCATTGTTTTTTGATAAAATGTAACATTCACAATTTCCTGTTCTAATTATAGAATACCTTATTAATGTTTTTAAGTTTTGAGACTAAGCTGAGTTTTGGTTCCCCACAGTAAGTTTGAGACTTGGTGGTGAGATTCCCAAAACTTTGAGAAAATAAGTGTGATTAGAGGGTATGTGTGTATATATATATATATATATATATATATATATATATGTATATATATATATATATATATATATATATATATATATATATATATATATATATATATATATAAATATGTATATATATATATATATATATATATATGTGTGTGTGCGTGTGTGTGTATATATATATATATATATATATATATATATATATATATATATACATATGGGTCATTATCCTCAGCTAATCCGCCTTCTCTGAGGGACAGCAGTCTCAGAGTTAGTACATATAAGTAGCATATGTGTTTGTGTGTCGGGGGTTGCAGGCCACCACTTCATGGGGCAGAGGAATCTTGTTCCTCTGTTAAAATGCTTTTAATGTGCAACAAGTTTCACAATTTAATGTTACTTTAGAAAAATTGTCCTTAATTTTTCAGAGTTCCAGACTCACTCACATTTGTAGCATCTGGAACTTTTAGTAGAGCATCAGTGAGTTCATAGTTAGATCTAGAAAACTTGATAAAAAAGTACAGTTTTTCTATTTCAGTTAATCCAGACCTGATTATAAGAGTAGGTTAATTTCTCTAAGCTAAGTATTACCTAGTTTTTCTGTTTTATATCTAATTAATTGCATGATCCCATTGAAAGGCTTTTTTGTTTGTTTACCTATATAATTAAGAGTTAATTTTGCGTATTTATTAGTGCATAATTTAATAATATCATCAAATGTATCAGCATTATCCTGAGCAGACATGATTGGGGATACTGTCCCAGTCTGTTTTCATCAATACGTAATTTACTGAATTGTTTCCACTGGTAAAGTCTGAGAAGGACAGGCAGCAACTGACACAGCTCACCTAGTTTGGGCCATACCTCTAAACTGTACAGATTTTCACAGAATTCCTAGTTTTGCCTCATATTGTGGCCCATTTTTCATAAAATCATGATTTTCTGGCAAAGTAGTGTCAAATCATTAAAGAGTGAAGTTAGAAAATAATGACAGCCATTTGAGTTTCAGACTTCACACTCTTCAGAGAATGCACACTAATGCAAAACCTGTTATTCTATCAACTTTCTAAATTTGTAAGAGCATTATTTAAAACTTGTCCTGGTTTTTGGGCCTTTGTCTCCCTTTTATTTATGTCTTTGTCCAGATTTCTTGCTCTAAGAAGTTGAGAGGTATCTGGGGTCTGGGATACCATGTTAGAAGTATATAAATTGATTAGCAGCTCAGGAAGATGGAAGAGCAGGTGAGGGGTGGGCAAGACAGACATGACTGACTATGGTAAGGTCACCTGAGAAGGAGGGTTGTGGTGACTGCTTCTCCTTTATTGACCAGGTACTCTAAAATAATGGAGCTACAGTGGGGATGGTTGTGGATGGTTCATTGTTGTAAACCAGACTATCCCTTTCAACTGTCCTGTTTTTGTAGAATATCCAGATTTTTGCCACTTACTTTTGGTCTGTCTCGCATAAATTTTTTGAATTTCTGACTATCATTAAGGACTGAAGTCATTAATAATACTAAATAATGATACTTTTAAGTTTTGGACTTCATATTCTTCATAAAGTAAATAATAATACAAAACCTGTTATTCTAGTAACTTTCTAAGTTTATAGGAGCAATTTAAGATCTGTCCTTTTTTGGACCTTTATTCCCCCATTATTTTGATTTCTTGCACTGTGAGGTCGAGAGGTATTTGCCAGGATTATAAGCCTAAACATGCATCTTAAATCTATCCCACACATTACTGTGCCTTAGAGGTTATTTTAAGAGGTGTGTGTTCAATGATGAGTCTGATGATAGCTGAATACACTGGCACAAAGACTTCTGTGGATCTAGATGCTATGCCATCATTTATACGTTGAGTGACTTGGAATTATTTTCTTACAATCTTAGACACATGTTGGTCGAAAGCCAGGTTACTATCTACATGCAACTCCAAATCCCTGACTATTGTGTCTGCTTTTAGGGACATTTTATCTATCTATGAGGTAGTTTTCCTGGGTGTCTGACTTCTCTAAACGTAATATTATGCATTTTCTGGCATTGAGTTTTAAGCTGTGGCTTTGGCACCAGTATAGTCTGTGTTAGACCTACCTGTAATATGTTGGTATTGTTTTTTTTTTTGGGGGGGGGGGTTGTGATTTTTGCTAGCCTTGAATCATCTGCATACTTGGTAAGCCAGAGGCCCTTGACATTGGACTTGACTTCTGCAAAGTAGATGCCAAAGAGAAACAGACACAGCACAGACCCCAAGGAGACTCAACTGGTGATGAGCCTCTTTTTGGAGATGGTCTCTGCAATCCCAACCACCTGGGTTTTGTCTCTGAGCCAGCTAGCTATCCAATGAATTACATAGGAGTTTATGCCTAATTCCATGAATTTGCTTACAATGCCTGAGTATGGTATTGTATCAAATGTCATAGCTAGGTCAAGGTAGTCCATATGCACTATTTTGAACTCATCTATTGCCTTGGTGACCTTTTCAAAGAAGTCCACTAGGCTCAGCAGGCATGACCTGCCTTTGATAAAACCAATCAGGGCAGGATGCAATATCTGAAGGTTTTCTATGTTATTATTAATAATTTCTGTGATAATTCTGTCCATTGGGTTTATACTGGACTAGTCAGACTAATGGGTGTATAATTCTTGGGATCAGTTGATTTTTCACTCTTGTACGGAGGGATGACTTTTGCTGTCTTCCATTTACGTGTCATAAAGCCTGTGTTGATGCTATGGTTGAACAGTGACACCAGTGGTCTGTGGTCTGGATGAGACATCCTGGGATATTATTGGGGCCCATGAAAGCTGTATTCTTGGCTGTAAAGAGTGCATCTAAGACCTGCTCCCTACTTATAGCTGGAATGTTTATGTTAGATGACATTCCCTAGGAAGATGGCTGAGGTGAGATAGGCTAAAGTTGGAGATGAATTTGTAATAAATAAATAAATAAATTAATATAATAAATAGTAATACATTTGCTAGAAGATTTGCTATATCTCCTGATTCTGTAAATATGGCTGCATTTAACTACAATTTGGCACACTGTTGCGTGCTGCCTTTGAGGTTTTAGACATACCTAAAAAAGGCCTTGTGGTTTTCCTTGGTCTGGGACACTATCTTTACTTCAAAATGTGCTTTGTTGGACTTAATGTCTCTTCCAGTTTTCTATGTAGTTTCATGAGAGGGTTTTTTTTAATATGTTTTATTTTTGGTGTTACACTTCCTAATTTTAGCTATAACTTTTTTCTTTTGTTGTACAACCGCTTTAATTTTGGAGTAGATCAGGGTAGTTTGTTTATTAGTTAGTTTTGGGCTTACTTCAGCAGCATTTATACAATCATTGACATGGTGTACATATCTCTTGTAAATAATTCACACTGCTGTGTTATCTGGGTTTGGAGGGTCTTGAAATTTTCACAGGTTATTAATTAATAAAAGGTAGTTTACCCTGGGGTATTTTATTACTGTTACATTGTTTGCTGGTGTTACAAAATTGATTCTTATTTCAAAGGAGATTGCTCTTTGAGGCCTGATATTGCCAGAGAGGAAATGACATGGGGGAGCAGTGTTCTACCATATGTGTGAGTACCAAGTCCAATATGTTTGTTCTTCTTGTAGGCATATGCCCTAACTGGTCCAGGGTGTTTGTGTTTACAAAGACTAGGAATCTCACCACCTACACATTTGGTATCATGTAGGATTCCCAGTTTCTAGAAGGATAATTTATGTACCCCATGAGTATGGCTATTGGATGAATGGTGAATCTTTCAAATAGGTTTAACTATGAACTATGGATCTCATGGGAAATAGAGGGTGACCTATAGCTTGCTGGGGTATGGTATGGGCCTTTGTCTATGGTAATTAAGATGTGGAGGAACTCCAGTGCATCATCCTGTTTAACTAACCTCGAAGTATGCTTGTTATTGATGTATGTCATGACACCTCCACCTTTAGTCCCTGTCTGTGCAGTTTCTGGTCTAAATGTGTGCAAGGCCTGAAGCCTGCACTGATAGAGAACTGTGTGCAGCTTTAAGCCATGTCTCAGTAACTGCACTTATTACCTCACTTTCCAAGGTGAGGAGGCAGTGGAGCTTCTTGTTTAGACTCCTGGCATTGAGCAGTAGCACCTTTCAATTTCCTTGGGTAGATCTTGCTATGTTGGAAGTTTTTTCAATTTGACATTGCCTAAAAAAGACACTACTGAAGAGGACAATGTTTTAGTCAATATTGAAAAGCCTAGAAGGGACAGCTGCAGAACATCCTTGGCAAAGCAATGTGGTTTGTTAACCATGTCCTCCCACGCTGACAAATATTGTATCCCCTAGAATGACACCGAAAACGAATCCAGTTATTAAAGTTAATGATCTTCTGTTCATACTATGACATTATCCTTGATGACGGTAGAATTCTACTCAATCCTAGGCATTTACCAGCCTGTGACATATAGTCCATGAGCACCATAATGTCTCTGTTCATATAGTATAGGGAGGGAAGTCTCAGGTCATCAACACTTGTATTGACTATGACTAAAACATACTGGTACTAGTGGTGCAATGACCTGAGTGCATCCATAACTTGGTGGATCCTGGCCCCTGATAGGCAGCTGACCATTATTTTCTCATTGGTCAGCCTGGTGAGTGGGGCATCAGTATGTCATACAATGGAGTTCCCTGACTAGATACCAGGGTAGTTTATTGGCTTCTCTTATGAGGTTGGTAGTTGAGACTCCATTGGGTGTGGCTGCATGTGCAGTATTAGCTATTGTTTCTGTTGAGTGCTTTTGGGATTGCTGAGGGTATATTTTGCAGGTGGACTGCCTGGGAGTTCTTTGGGTTTAGAAAAATTACATTTAAGTACCTCAGCATAAGTAGGTTTGTGTATGGGGAACTTGCTATGTGTGGTAGGTGTAGTGTGTGTGTTTCTGACAACCAGATGGTCATTATGAATATTTGTATGTGAGAGTTTTGCCACCAGAGACATTAAGTATATACATCGCTGACATACCGTATTTATTTTCTTGAGGATTAAGTGGTTGTCAGTGAACATTAGACAGTTATTACCTTCTCTCACTATACCAATAGCCACCAAATTGGATGCAGAGAAATTGCAGAGGCATGTTAAAGAGTGGGCACACCTCCACATCAGAGTCCTAGGCAGTCCATCTGTGGTGATGCAAAAGTCAACATTCCTGTGATCCCTGTGCTTAACATAGAAGTGGCCTTTGATCATATTGCTATGAACAAAAGTCATACTGGGCTATGTCATCATATTTCCAGAAACAGTGCCTCAGCACAAGGCTAGTGCTAAGGCTATTTTAGAGGAAGTGGCACTGCTATTCTTCAGAGTAGGAATCAATGAGGGCTTATTTAGTGTCCAAGAATTTCCATTATGTCAAGTACAGTGCATCATTTATATTAGTGCTTTAAAGTCAAACATTTAAACACATCGACCTACTATCTGCCAACTGATGGAAAACTAAGGAGGTTTAATAGGTTCATAGGTTCATAGGTGTTTACTAGGCTAATGACCACAGGGGCCTTATCTCTTACATGTTCTAATACCCTTGATAAGTGTATGCATGGGCCTGGGAGATGAACCATTTACAGGTTACGTCTGTTCATTAGAGATATAGGTGCTAAACCAGGGATGGATTTCTGGTTTTCAATCCAGTTGTCCAAGTTGCACTTGAATTGGGTTAGGAGGGAACTCTGCTTTACTTAGATGTGGAGCCTGTTCCATAGCTGGGGTAGTCTCTGGGATACATCCCTATCTCTCTATCAGGTCCTGTTTATATCACATACAAGTTTTAAGACTTTAGAATGGGTAATTCTGGTGCTGTTTGTTTTGTGGATATGCAGAAGGTCAATCAGTGTGGGGTCTGACAATACTCTGTATGCCAGAGATAGATCTCCCCTCAAAAGAATACAGGCATAGGGCCTTGATACGGTCTGAATAGGACATATTACTTATACCCTGTGTTCTTTCAGTGAGGAACCTCTGTAGACGTTCCAATTGTTGGATATGCTTGGTTAGGTACATACCAAAGGGAGCATTGAACTCAATGATAAGTCTGACGAATGCCGAATACAGTGGAACAATTACTTCCTTGCACTTAGATGCCATACCCTTGTTTATAAGTTGCACAGTATAGAATGAGTTCCTTACCACTGTAGACACATGATGATCAAAGGCTGGATTACTATCTATGTATGTCTCTAAGTCCCTGACTATTGTGTCAACTCTAAGGGGTGTGTTGTCAATATGATAGTTACCAGGGATGGATGACTTCCCAAAGGATGGATTTCTTGGCATTATTTTTAGTTTATGGCTCTGACACCAGTTGCCTGTGTCATCTCCTCCTGGAGAACATTTGTGTCAGTGTGAGATTCCATGACAGCTCCTAATTTGCAATCATCTTCAGATTTTCTCAGCCAGAGACCACTGACATTGGCCTTGACTTTTAAGAAGTAAATGCCAAAAAGGAGCGGTCCAAGGACTGATCCCTGAGGGACTCCTCTTGTGACTGGCCTCTTTTTAGAGGTGGACTCCCCAATTCTAACTTCCTGGGTCCTGGCTGTGAGCCATTTGGCTATCCACCAGGTGACATACAGGTTTGTACCAAACCTCCTGAGTTTGTCAGCAATGCCTGAGTGGGGTATTGTGTCAAATGCCTTGGCTAGGTCAAGGTACGCAGTGTGAATGACTTTGTCCTCATCCATTGCTTTGGTGACCTTCTTGAAGAAGTCCAATAGGTTGAGTAGGCATGATCTGTCCTTGACGAAACCAAATGGGTTGGGTCCAGTGTCTGGAGGGTTACTATATCTCTATGGATCATCCCCATGATAATTCTTTCCATGGCTTTACATATAAGATTAGTGAGACTTATAGATCTGTAGTTTCCAGGGTCTGTAGATGGCCCACATTTGTGCAGAGGGATGATTGTTGCCTTTCTCCATTCATGAGACACAAAGCCTGTTTGGAGGCTACATTTAAATAGTAATTCCAGAAGCCCTAATAGGTCATGTTTTATGCTATTTAGAAGGCATCCTGGGAAATTGTCTGGGCCCATTGATGCAGTGTTCTTGATCTTAGAGAGAGCATTAAGGACCTGTTACCTAGTGATAGTAGGGGGAGTTATATTTAATGATATTTCCTGAGGGAAGGTTGAGGGGGAGAGAGGGGTAAAGTTGGAGCTGAATTTATCAGCCAGGAGGTTTGCAATATCTTCTGGCTCAGTATAGGTGGCTCCATTTACAATGAGTTCTGCACACTATTATGTATTGCCTTTGAGATTGAGGACATAGCTAAAGAATGCTTTGTGGTTGTCCTTGGCCTGGGAGGCCAAACTTCCCTCAAATTTGGCTTTGTCAGACTTTATCTTCTGTGTTGTTTGTTTAGTTTGATGAGAGTGCTTTTATTCTGCTGGGTCCTCCGCTTCCTAATTTTTTGCCATGATTTTTTTTTTCTCCTGTTATACAGCAGATTGATTTTGTGATTCCACCCAAGTGGCTTGTTTTTTGAGTTAGTTCTGTACTTTTTCCTGGTGGGTACAGCTGCCTCTATGCAGCTATTAACATGCTTACACAGGGTTTCTGTGAGCAGTTCTGCATAGGTAGAAGTGTTCTTAGGGTTTATGGGGGCTTGAAATGTTGCCAGTTTCTCACTTAGTAGCAGGAGGTTAGCCTTAAAATAGTTCCTGAATATTCAAGGTTTAGCTAGGGGTCCAGGTTTTATTTTTACTTCAAAGGAGACCATTTTGTGGTCTGATCTTACCAGGGAAGGCATTACAGTAGGAGTTGTGCAGTAGTCTCCCATATTAGTGAGGACCAGATCCAGTATGGTTGCACCCCTGGTTGGTATATTGACTATCTGGTCCAAGGAGTTTGTATTTATAAAATCGAAGAATCTCTGTGTTTGGTGTCATATAGGATTCCCAGTTAATAGTGGGGTAATTAAAATCACCCATGAATATGGTATTGGGTTGAAGGGTTAGTGTTTCTAATAAGTTTAAATTCATGGTATGGGTTTCCTGTGTTATAGAGGGAGACCTATAGCAGCAAGGAAATGGTACTGGATTTTCCCTATGGTGATTTGAACATGGATCAGCTCAAGTGCATTGTGATCTTTGACCAGCCTTGAAGTATATTTATTTCTGATGTAAATAGAGACACCTCCAACTTTAGTCCCTGCATGTAAAATAGCTGGCCTAAATGTGTGGAAGACATTATAACCTTGCACTGTTGGTGTGCCTTCTGCAGCTTTAAACCATGTCTCAGTGACCACACAAACATCAGCATTCATCAGGGTGAAGAGAGCATCTAGGGAGTGGAGTTTTTTGTTTAGACTCCTAACACTGAGCAGTAATACCTTTACATTTTCTTGGTTTTGATTTGCTGTATCGGAAGTACTTTCAGTTTGGCATTGCCTAAAAAAAAGGCACTATGGGGAAGATAATGTTTTAGCTAATATTTGAAAGCCTAGAGGGGAGAGGTGCAGACCATCCCTGGCAAAGCAGAGTGGTCTGTTGACCATCTCCTTCCATGCTGACAAATATTGCACCCCCTTAGAATGACACCTGGAACTAAGTCAATTATTAAAATTAATAATTTTTTGTTTGTATTGTGGCATCATCCTTGAAGAAAATAAAATGCTGCTCAATGCTAGGCTCCTACCAGCCTGAGACAAATATTCTGAGAGCTCCGTGATGTCTCTCTTCATATAGTCTAGGGAGGTACATCTCAGGTCATTTACTCCCACATGGACTATGACTGAATCATATTGGTAATTCTGGTCCAGTGACCTGAGTACATACATAATGTGATGGATCCTAGCCCCTGATAAGCAACTGACCGTAACTTTCTCCTTACTCAGTCTGGTGAGAGGACCATCATGGTAGGCCATGGGGTTGTGGACCTGTGCATAATCATCAGTAGAATTTGTTCATCAGACATTGATCATGTTCAGGTAGCATCACCATATCTGACCATGGGTATGGATGTACCAGTGCAATTCCTGGTAGTGACAGTTCTCAGTGTCGGGGGCAATGATGATGAACTGATACCTTTACCAGGTATGGCTCACACCTGTATGACATGCATGTACATTACACTGTGTGGTGACTTGCCTTATGGGCATAGAATGTGAGGCTCCATGAGATGTAGCATTATGTGCTGATATGGGTGTTGTTTTGAAAGAGCGCATTTGGGGCTGCTGAGGGTATTTATTATGTGTACTTCACCTAGGAGGTCTTTGTGGTTTAGGAAGGTTACATGTAAGTGTCTCAGCATATAAGGGTCTATATGTCTACTTTGAATTTTTCATGATGGGTGCAGAGTATGTACTACTGACAACCTTATTGACATTAAGTACTTTTATGTGAGAGCTTTGCCTCCAGTGACATTGTGTAAATACAGCTCTCACATACCATATCAGTTTGTTTGAGAATTAACTGGTTGTCAGTAAATGTGAGGCAATTTCTACATTACCTCAGGATGGCCATATCCACCAAGGCAGTAACGGAGACAGTAGGAAAGTTCATATCCATGGCAACAGACCCTTTTTTTATTGATTAGACAGTTGGAGTGAGAATATCAATCACTGTCAGGAGTATCCAGTTTATAACTATGTGGACAGTGCTTGCCATTGCAAACTAGTTGTCCTGTGTGTAACTAGGTATCGGAAAAATTTCAATTGTGCTTTTACCAGAAAAATGTCACTGAACATGTCTGCGTTTGTACAGAGCACTGCCAAATACCTGAGGGGAAAGTAATATGTAGACCTAGAAAATTAAAGGTTGACGTATTTAGGCAGATATTCTGAAGTTAGAAACAAATCAAGCAGTACTTATGGAAAACAAAGAATTAGCTTGTCAGGAATGATGAAAAAAGGGGAGTCGCATGAATGGCTACTGCCTGGCTACTACTAATGCTGGTCTCACCACAGCTTCACTCTGTTGGGATACAATACTCCTTTGCTTCTTCTCTCACCAGAAGCAAAATGTTAGCACCAATCTCAAGAAGAGAAGCAGGCCATGGACTGTTTAGTGATCTACAGTCTTGTCCCAGATGATGCAAGGGTCTGTAGATTTGTAGCATTTTTCTGGTAGATTCCTTGAATAGCAACCAGACCAAACAGGTATGTTAAGCACAGACACTCACTCCCCAACCAGAAAAATTCAGGAATTAATGCACTATGCTCCTCTCACCAGGCTCAGAATATAGCACATATTCCAAGCTGTCACCTATAAAGCAGTTTAATAGGCTTTCTAGTGATCAGCAGTCTCCAGGAAATAATATCCCTGTACTCCTTCTCTCACCAGGACAAAACAGAACCACTAATCCCAAGATGACTACTGATAGGCAGAATGTGGGATCTCCAATAACTGGTGGTCTTGCAACAGATGCTTAAAAGTAAGATGAAAAAAAAGTTTATCCTAAACACTGCAATGTCCACTAAGCAGTTAGATATGAAAGTGGGTAACTTATGTTTTAGCTGTCTAAAAAGTTAAGTTTTAGTGGACAGCCACTATTTTTAAAAGAGCAAGATAAATTGAAAAAGAGGTGGGCACTTTTGTATTCTGGTTCTATGGAATACTGTATAATGGCCAATAAATTTAAATAGTTGAAGGGGAGTGATTTCACAAAATGATAATCTTGTGCCTACTCACACCAGCCAGTGAATGGAGAGAGGGAACAAGATATAGGGTCAAATTAACATAGGGGGCAAGCAACTAGAAAGACAGTGGTGTTTAAAAACACAACACTAACAGGGTGAGAGGGTGGGAAAATTCTGTCTGACTCACAAGAGACAAAGCTGTGGTCTCTTTTCAAGTATTAATATGCAGTAAAAACAGAATACAAGTAAGACACAGTGTAAAGAAAACAAATCAGTGTACAAAACAGAAAAAGGCAATAAAGTAGTACAGAATGCAAGAAAAAAAAAGCAAACAAACCTTCCCCTCACAGCAAGCTCTGGCAGAGTCTGGGTGAGCCTTTCCAATAAAGCTCTGAAATGTTTTATTTTATCCCTTAAATAGAAGGTTTAGTTCCTAGCTCCACCCCTCAGTTCACACATGATTAACATTAACTGACCTGTTCTAACTTCTGTGTGACTCCTTAATTGATCTGTTCTAATTTCTTTCTGACTCACAAGAGACAGACCTGTGGTCTCTTTTCAAGTTTTACTATGCAGTTAAAAGCAGAATACAAGTAACATAGTATAAAGAAAACAAATCACGGTATACAAAACAGAAAAAGGCAATAAAGTAATACAAAATACAAGAAATAAAAATCAAACTAACCTTTCCCCTCACAGCAAGCTGTGGCAGACTCTGGGTGAACCATTCTAGTAAAGAAAAACACAGAAATCTATGCTGAGGAAAGTTCTTGATTCAGATGATAAAAGTGGGGCCATTTTGTATCTTGCTTACTGCTTGTAATCAGACAGGTGGCACAATCATAGGTCATAGGTCATAGGCTTCTTAAGGCTTCTTTGAGTATCTGTATGACAGATGTCTGAGAGGGCTTCTTGATTCTGCCAGTGAAACTTGACAAGAAGGAAAGCTAACATTTAAAAATGATTCAACATTATGCTAATCTGCAGCACAGATTAAAGTGAGTAATGCTCAAAGTGACGGAGTACTTGCAAAAAGCAAATTAAATGCGTCAACAAGATTATTATAATAATTCCCAATTTAGAGAACATAGCACAGAAGTTCAGGTATGAGTGGTAGTGCCCTCCATGGAAAACACATTTCTGGCCAAAGGACAGGAGCCATTTGAGGTGATGGAAAAATAAATACAGTTACCAATGTAGGGCAAATTGATCACATTAATATTTTAAAGCATGGAAAGAAGCAGACATTTCTGCATAAAACGTACAAGTTGAAGTTTATGCAATACAGACCAAAGAATCTCTAACTGAGATAGAGTTAGAGGAATCCTTGTCAAAACAAATGCAGGAGGTTTGCGAATTTTTATTAAAAAAAAACAGAAGAGTGACTTCTTAGATGCTCAGGAGAACTAAGTCTAGCCTGAAACTATGCATAATACCAGAGTCAAAGAAACAATTAGTTGGAAAAGTTATTCAGAAAGTCCTCAAACTAGACATGACAGAAGAGTCATAGAGTGACTGAAGTATCACAATGATTCTAGTTTCCAGATATGATGGAATTATTAGATCTGGCAATGACTAAGAAACTGAATAACATTTCAAAGATTGACAGCTGTTCCTTGCCCAGAATTCATATGTTGATAGAGAACTGCTTAGTTATAGCCCGACATCTGACAACAGTAGACTTTACAAAGGGATAGTGTGAGATGCCAGCTATCCCATTTGCCAACGATTTTTTTAACCTCTGATGATATATGTTCATGGGTTCATAGGTGTGTACTTTATATATATATATATATATATATATATATATATATATATATATATATATATATGTGTGTGTGTGTGTATATATATATATATATATATATATATATATATATATATATATATATATATATATATCAGTTTACCGTGTTGACATTTGGCCTACACAGAGCCCCAGACACCTTGGAGAGGCAATGGATAAAGTGATGAAGGCCCACACTCATGTGATACTGCTGAATACCTGGATGACATGGTCACTCATTCAGGAGACTTTGACTCTGATTTATCTAAACTGTAGGCTGTGTTAGATTCCATAAGACAGATAGACAGGGTTGACTGTAAATGCTATCTAAAGTAATACAGGCATGGTTCAAACCAAGTATATAGGATGTCTCAAAGAATGATGGGCGGTAAAATCACAACAAAAAAAAATGAAGGCCATAAAAACTGGCCTGTACACAGTACTAAAAGGAATGTGAAGGCTTTTTTTGGGCTAACTGTGTAGTCCCTAGTTTTTTAACAGCTGCCATCTCTCTTTCGAGATTTCACAAGAAAGAAAGATCCTGTTAAGGTGCAATGTTCTCTTGAGACAGAGCATTTAGTGAGCTAAAAAGGATTCTGTGTTCTGAACTTGTGTTAATAACTCCTGAATTTACTAACAAGTTTACCTTATTTACCAATAAGGTAAGTTTGGGGGGGGGAGTGCTGTCCCAAAACATGCAAGTTGAGCATGTTTTATTAATAGGAAGCAGAGTAATGCAAAAAGGTGATAGATTGAAAGAGACTGTCTAGCAATAAAGTGGGCCTTTTTTGCCTTAAAATACTACTTGTTCGAAACTCACTTCACATTGGTAATAGATTATGCCCCTTTGCATTGGTCTCTTCTTCATAAAATTTATGGTTTTCTGGCAAATCACTGAGGATTGAAGTCACTAAATAATGACATACACTGGAGTTTAATACTTCATACCATTCATAACATGCATTCTAACACAAATCATGTTATTCTAGCACCTTCCTAAGTTTGTAAAAGCAATACTCAAAACCTGCCCTGTTTTGTGCCTTTGTCCCCCATTATTTTAGCTTTGTCCAGACATCTTGTGCTAAGAAAGTGAGAGGTATGACTGTACTGTATAGTACTTTATTCATTAGCACAAAAAGTAGCTGTAAGAGGGGCCTAGGAAACTGAAACCGATTAAAGGTTTTGTGTGTTAAAATTGCCACCAATCATCATTTTATTGCATCATGCATCGCTGTCTGACCTCCAGACAAATTCCTGAGTTTGAAAAATATTCTCCAACTTTAAAACCCAAGTAGCCAGCTGAAATCCACTGAAAAATGTTATTAACTGTTACAAAACAGAAAAGACTTCTGCTGAGTCTTTGCCCTCCACTTTCCTGGCCAATATTTGGAACTACCTTCCTCTGTCTAAGAAATACAGTAAACACCACCTCTTTTAGGGTGCAATCTAGAGAATACCCCTAAAAGATATCTGTCTCTGTACATGTACAACTCTTGCATGATAAATGTCCTGCCACTTCTCCATCCTGTTCTTTCCAAGCAGTATACCCTTAGTTTTTGGTACAATATATATATCTCCATTCAGTATCTCCTTTTTGTCCCCTACGTCTCCCTCTTCTTCCTTCTACCTAATATAAAACTTTTTCTCTCATCTCAGTATTAATTCTCTATTTCTTCCTTTTCACTTCTTCTGCCAAGTTCTTTTCCAAATACGTTTTTAGATGCTGCTGCTATTAATTAATGTTTCTAAGTTTAAATGTTGTATATTTGCTGATTACTTGTATACTTCTGTTTACTATGTTCTTTATGCAAATTTTTTCCACTGCTTTTAAATTTTGTATATTTTTGACTACTTGTATTTCTCTGTTTACTATTTTCTTTATGTGATGAATGTAACTCTGTAAACTATATTTCATCAACCATGCCATAGAATACTGTGGTATTATAACAGCTTTTTGCTCATCATGTTTCTTGTATTTGTAGTTTTTCTCCCTTGGAGTCTCCTCAGGTAGTTGGCGAATAATGACTAATACTGTCATTTTCTAGCAAGATATGGAATAGAATAACTTCTGCCTTTATAAATTATGCCTGTCTTTGCTGTGTCCCTGTGACCTGAATCTTCTGGTAGCTGCTTCCTCTGTGCTCTCTTGTGAATGATCCATAGCTTTATCACTGCCTTCCTCTCAAGAAGTACAGCACTGCCTTGAAAAAATGCTGAATTTGCTTTAGTAGACTCTGTGCAGTAGTCCATAATATGACTTTACACATTGTTAGTGCATGTAGAATTTATAGCATATTTTGTGAATAAGACAAGGAAACAGGCGGAATCGGCTCCCTATCAGATGATCGAAATGCCATTTCTGCGAATACGAAATGATTGACACATATTGCGTGAACTACATAAATGCCGAACATCCAAAACAGCGAAATCCGAAATGTTGAAGTGTTTTGGTTGACCTGTCTGTGGTATAGCTCCATAAGGTCAACCTGTGTGATAGGTATGGACCTTAGGGTAGGGTGCGGGTTAAGGTAAGTGTATAGATAGGTAATTTATGTAAGATTTAGTGTATTGTTAGAAGTAGGGTTTTGTTAAATGTATTTATGTGTATTATTTATTTTGTTAGGGTATATCTCCGTAGGGGAAGTGTGCGGTAGCTATGGACCTTAGGGTTAGGGAGGGGTTAAGTATAGTGCATAGATAGTTGTGTATGTGTGGTTTAGTGTAGGGTTAGAAGTGGGTTTTGGTGCTTTACCTTAGGGTTGGTTAGTGTATGTATGTGGTTTATTTATTTTGTTTGAGGAGGTAGTATGTAGCAGGTGGTGGGGTTGGCCGACTATAACCATCTGATGTTTTAAATTTCACGGTTTAGTGCGTTCAGTCTATTCGCGGTTTGATTAATACATGTCGCTCTTTTAGTATTTGCTGAAATGGATTTTCGTGGAACTGATATAGACCCGGCAGATTCACGCCACATTACTCCAAATTCCCTAACCATATAACATGGCGATTTTTATAGGCTTTTATTGGTTAATTGGTTAATTTGTTTAAATTAGTTTGCTCATTTGCTACTGTTATATTATAAAAATATATATATACATTTTATGCATCGCCGGTTAGCTAGGGTTAAACTATTTCTGGCGCCATAAAGTCTGCTATTCAAATTTTCCCTTAGAACTGGGCAGTTTTTTTTAGTTTTAGTACTTAAATCTGTTTCTTTGAGCTCAGCACTTGTTCAGAACTCGTTGTAAGCACTAAATAGGCTACAAATTACTATCGCACTCAACTTTCCTCACTTGTCTCGAGGAAAACAGTTTTTAGTACTTAATAAATAAGCACCTATCCAGACATGTATAAGGGTCAGCTCCCGGTGTTTTCTCCTGTCTACCTGATGAATCTGGGCATCTTGGGGCAATGCAGCAATTGCCTGATGTACACAGACAACCCTCTCCTCATACCACCCAACACCACAACCTGTGAGAGATGCCAAACTGGAAGCGAAGCTCTCTTCCCCAAAGACTGGACTAGACAGTCAAGAGGAGAAGGTAAACACTTGCACCATACCACACTCATCACATAGTCCCTCAAAACCTACACCACCAAAACACACACATAGAAACACAAAACACACACCTACATTCGCGGAGGCTCTCAATAAAAATTTGCTCAACCAACAGTGACCTCCAAAGCAGAAAAGCAAGAAACCTCCACCCACTAACACAACCCAAATGACACATAGCCCACAAACTCAGTGTGCCCCTCAACCACAGCCCATAAGGCATAACAACGTACCCAACACTCTAGTCATAGGTGACTCTATAGTCAGGCACACTGATGTTCCACTCACTAGGCTAAACAAGGAGAAATTTACTGTCAGCTGCCTGTCAAGTGCCAGGATCTGCCACATAATGCATGCACCCAGGACACTCGACAACAAGTACAAATATTACTCTGTCATTGTCCATGCTGGAGTGAATGACCTGAGATGTACCTCCCTGGACTACATGAAAAGAGACATGGAGGAGCTCTCTGATCTTGTAGCCCAGGCAGGTATGACCCTAGCCCTGAGTAGCATCCTGCCATCACTCAGAATGATGTCACAGTACAAGGACAAAATGATTGACTTCAACAATTAGCTACGCTTCTGGTGTCATTCTAACTGGATCCAGTATCTGTCTGCCTGGGATGACATGATTGACAGACCACAATGCTTTGCCAGAGATGGCCAGCACCTGTCATGCTTGGGATTCCAGATACTGGCTAAGGCTCTTGTCACCCCATAGTGCCTTTTTTAGGCAAGGTTCAAATGACAAACTCACCACCATAACAGGTAAAAGCAAGCAAAATCTGAGGGTAATGCTACTCAATGCTAGAAGTCTAAGCCACAAAATGCATTCACTCGAGACATTCCTTAAAATGGAGAACATCGACATCTGTGCAGTGACAGAGACCTGGTTCAAGGCTCCAGAGAGCACCACTGCATTACCAGGCTATAATTCATACCACACCTTTCAACCACCTAACTTGGACCAAAACACTAAAGGCAGAGGCATGTCCATATTCATTAAGGATATCCACACCTCCAGGCTAGTTGCTCACCATAATGCACCCGAGATTATCCAAGTGCAACAAACTCTGGGCAAAACCACAATCCAAATTGTAACTTGCTACAGATCCCCCACCATGCCCCAGGATTCCCATTCCTCATTTCTTGATACACTGGAAAATATTAGGGTACAATCCAATACCCAAATAATGGGCGATTTTAACTACCCCACCATTAACTGGGAAAACTGCTCATGTGCCAACACTTTTGCTCAACGTTTTCTGTAATTCATAAATTCCAATGCCTTGGATCAACTTATCCACACCCCCACCACGGGCAGCAATATCCTAGACCTGGTCATTACCAACATGGGCAACTGGTGTTTCACACCAGAGGTCAGCTCCTCGTTGGTCAGATCTGACCACAAGCTAATCACCCTAGACATCCACATCCTACCCCCACCTCACCCCCCATTAGGGAAACCACCGTAAAAAATTTCTCCAAAGCCAAATTCATGCTTCTTAAGACAGAAGTGGCAAACTTCATGACACCCTTGCAGATGGACAACAGAGGTACAACTGCTGAATCCTACACAAATGCACTTTATAAGCACTTACACGAGTGCATGGATTGTGCTATCCCTAACAGAACCAAGATGCTGTCCTCCAAAAAAGGAATCCAATCTGGTGGTCCCCTGCCATAAATAAACTCTACAACAGAAGAAAGAAACTGTTGCAAAAAAAAGTAAAATCCTATGATTGGAGGAACTCTGTGGTCAGCCTCAGTAAGAAGTTGATATCCCTCATAAAATCCTCTGAAGCTAGTTACGAAAACAAAATCACCATTGATTCTAAAGACAACCACAAAGCATTCTATAGCTATGTCAAGAATCTCAATGGCAACACTCAGATCTACTCTGAGTTATAGCACAATGGAACTAATATACAGAACCAACCGATATTGCCAACATCCTGGCAGATAAGTTCAGTGCTAACTTTACCCCCCTCTCACGCCCTAAATGGCCCATCTCTATACTGGAAGAATTCAAAGTTCCTGTAATCACGGCTGAACAGGTAAAAACCACACTCTCTGAAGCCAAGAACACAGCTTCCATGGGACCTGACAACATCCCAGGCTGCATTCCACATGAACTACAAGATGAACTGACACCCCACCTAAACACCATTTTCAATAATAGCCTCACCTCAGGCTTTGTGCCCACTGAATAGCGCACAGCGACAGTTATCCCACTCCACAAAGGGGGAGTCACCACGGACCATGGGAACTACCACCCCATTAGCCTAACGAGCCTGATCTGCAAGGCCATGGAACGCATCATCATGGAACTTATAAACAAAGACATTGGTAATCTCCAGTCTCTGGACCCCACCCAGTTCAGGTTTGTAAAAGGCAGATCATGTCTTCTAAACCTTCTTTGAAGCAGTCACCAAAGCTGTAGACGAGGGTAAGGTAGTTCACACAGCCTATCTAGATTTCATCAAGGCTTTTGACACCATCCCCCACTCTGGAATTATAGATAAACTCCCTAAACTAGGTATAAATCCCTGTGTCACAAGATGGGTTGCCAACTGGCTCACTGACAGAACCCACACTGTGAAAGTGGCAGACTCCAAATCCGACTTCAGACCAGTGACAAGTGGAGTACCACATGGTTCAGTCCTGGGTACTCTCTTGTTTGGTATCGACTTTTCTGAAGTACAGGCTAACACAGAAGGTCTTAGGTTAATGAAGTTCACAGATGACTGCAAACTAGGAGCCATAATCGAAACTCCTAATGATGTGGACATCCTAGAAAAGGGCCTCAGTGAGACAGATGCCTGGTATCAAAGCCATAGCCTTACGCTCAATGCCAAAAAGTGCATTGTCATCCCCTTTGGTAAAAACTCTGTACCCATGAGCTACCACATAGGAGGTAGTCTACTTAACACTGAAAGTGTGATAAGAGACCTTGGGACACAGGTGGACAGTAGTCTCTCCTTTGATAATCACATCACCACAGTAATCAGGGAATCCTTCTACGTGGCACACCTCATCACAAAAGGTTTATCATCCAGGAAAATAGAGGTCATTGCTCCCCTCTACCCATCACTCATTAGACTCATTATAGAGTACAACGCCCCTTTTGGTATGTACCTCACAAGACATCTACAACAATTGGAAAGGCCACAGAAATACCTCACAAAGAGGATTACCAGCCTCAAACAAATGCCCTACGTAGACCGTCTCAAAAAACTCCAGCTTTACTCCGTCGCATATCGCCTACTCAGAGGCGATCTCTGCCTAACATACAAAGCTTTGTCAAACCCAGAGCTGATGGACATGCTCCACTTAAAGAAATCCCAACCCCTCTGAGCTACACACTCTCGGGACCTAAACCTTGTCACCACAATAAACAGAACATGCTGGAGGGATAGATTCCTGTCCTAGAGACTTCCCATACTCTGGAACAAACTACCTATCTATATCAAACAAAGCTCCTCATTAGCACTCTTCAAGAAAAATCTTGATGATTGGATGGGAAATAGGAAATTCACCCCAGGGATTACCTCTGTGGCACTGCTCGACAGGGGCACAGGAAAATAATTTTCTTGTGTGGCGAAAGCCACTGTACCTTTTTGGTAAGGCTTATATAGGCCCTAGAGCCAATAGTCTAGTACCTACCTGCTTATCTATACCTACCTTACAGTCAGTGAGTTTGCACATGAGAAGGTGTGCAGTAGTTACCCAACCATCCAATCACTGTGTTTATTTAAATGCAATTTAATCAGAAAAAATAGTTTATTTCATGTCTTTAAGTCTTAAGGATAGTACTGTTTATTTTAATGTCATAAAGCTATATTTATTTGAAAGAGAATTACTGAAAATAAATGAAAAATTAAGTATATTAACATTCTACTGATGAAAAATATTATTTATGCTTGTTAGATATCTATATGTGGAGTTAACTGATAGGTAATACTTTCAACTGCTAGTGCAGACATTCTTATAGTTTTTAAATTCTTCAGAAGAAAAAAAACAGCTGCAAAGATGGGTTTCACATCCGTCCTCTTTTCATCGATGGAATAAAGAAATTACTAGTAGCCCTTGAACAGACTTGTCGATGTATAGTTGTAAGGTATCCTAGTGAAGCAGGCCACAAAAATAAAGACAGAAAAAACAGGGAGAGCAGAACGAGAGTTATTGATCAGTAAAAAAGAAGCTATGGCTCGCAATTTCATTCCGGAGTGATTTCTGTTCTCCAGCACAGGGTGTAGTGCAATTTGTTATAACATATATAAATGATAGATTCCTTGGAAACTTCTCTAAGGGGAATAGTGTTTGTGATAAGACCTAAATAGGATCAGTATGACATGAAGAAAAGAACCTGTTAAAGGGACTTAGATTTTTGCAGAAACCACTATTAACAAATAAATAAATAAATAAATTAATTAATAAATAAGCAAATAAACTATTTCTGAATCCATTTTTGTTTATTTATGTAAGTAATTTGAGTTCAAAGTGTAGAACACTTTCCTTCATATACTACCACCTTATTACCAACCTCCAGTGTTAGTTCATGCTTTAAGAAAATGTGCTTCTGCTGTCCGACACTAATATAGTCTCTCTGCTTGTATATTTCCACAAATGCATTGCTAATGCATACTGTCAAGAGAAATGAACGTCACAGAGATGCAAACCATTTTACATATATAAAGAATGAGACTCCTTACTCACAACGATCAATATTTTAAGCTTGTTTATGCACTTTGTTGGGCTTCCCTACACATGTCTGAGATTACATTACATGACTGTCAGCGGCATGCAGAAAAAAAAGATTAACAGCATAATGACAAATGCTTGTTCCCACAGAAAATCATGGCTGGTGCTATGATTCGCATTTTATGGAGATTTATCCCTTCTTCAAGTTGGTGTGGCCATGGAGTTGGTATTCACTGAAAGGTGCAGGGGGCTTGCTCCTCTGTAAAATAAATTAAAAAAAATGGAAAGAAAGAAAAATTCGTTTTTTTTGTTGCTCTTTTATTTTTTGGACATTTTTTTGTGCCATTGGAATGTTGACTTTCAGAATGTTGCTATTTCCTAATAGAAACCACTTTGGTGTCTACCTTGATGTTTGCAAAAATAAAAGGCATTCTGAAACACGAACGTCTTACACATATTTAATAACTCTCAGCATAGCTGGTATACGCTATATTGTTTTGCCTGACGACATTCATCTTAATGTCTGAAACATTTTCTTAAATGAAGCAGCAGTTGTAATTTATAAGTAGGATGACTGCCTTCATAATTTATGTTTTGTTAAATGCATTAAAAGAAATTTTACACTATTTAAGTCCTATTCCAAGCCATTCTTCTTAAGAAAGTAGACACCTGCATCTTTTATTAATGAACGTTAAATACATTTCACACTGAAATCTGTTCTCATTGTCAAATGTTTGAACTGTACTTAGCTAACATTTGTGTTTTAATATTTATTTCTATTCTGTTAATCTGCTGTGTAAATATGATATAGCATCTGTCTTTTTGTATTAATTTATCTTTTGCCAGCCTGTTTCTCTCTTGTTTATTTATTTATTTTTAGTTATCTTTTGTTGATCAGGTTAGTCCCACTTTGCTAGTAGCCTCTTTCCAGGGAAGACCCGAGGTGGCATTTATAGAGGCAGTTTGACTAATGTATCTGTGAACTTCACCTTCTCTTTTTGAAAGGTGCCCTAGGATGTTTTTCATTCTTCTGATCTACCACCAACTCAAGCAGCTAGAGCCTTGGTTTAATGCATCATCTGAAGGATACATAAAGACACTGGAACACTCCAGTGAAGTAATTGCAAAACCTATGTCAGACTAATAAAAGTCATTACATTATGTCTGTGCTACAGTCCTTTATGTTTTGTGCTAGTGGACCAACGTGAATTTCTTTAATTTTTCCTTTCATGTGAAGGATAGCACACGCAGGAGTGCCGCACCTTCCTAATGCTGCAATGCAGTGTCAGTGACTGATTACCTGCTGTGGGAATAGAACACACAGCCTTCTGCACAAAAGGGAATTGGACTACATGTTGTCTCTCTGATACCTACAAATCTCCTTACCTATCCAGCTGTTGGTCTGTCTGACCATTCTTTACACTTTTCAGAGTCTTACTGATTTATAAATTATTGTAACGATTACTTTTAATTAGTGGGGATATTAGCCATTTTTATTTTAACTCCCCAGTTTTACATGAAAAGGAGTTGAAATATGTTTTTTTACAGAATTAACTTTGTAAATTCCGTTTTATAAGTTTTAACAGAGAAACACAGGACAAAGTGACATATGCATTCCTTGAAGGTGCACCTATTCCCTTTGCTGGTGTTTAGTGTTAGTTGTATTTCTAAACACGGAAAGGGTATGATAAATTAAGTCTAAGCCAAATTATCAACAGACCACAATACTGAACTCTGGAGTATTGTGATTCAAAACATCAAACCAGCTTTTCAGTAACATGCTGCTTTTCTTGGGATAGGGTATTTGCCTTTTCCCCAATGTGAAGTGATTTCAAAGTTAATATGACATGCGGTGGGTGTGAGGGGTGCAGATTAGCTTGACCCCTGAAAAAAATAGTTTTTTCTTTTACCAGCATGCCACTGAATAGCAGGTTCCATGTTTTAAACATTCTGACATTTCACACTGTGGTCTGTCGGTAATTTGACCGAGGCCATGTGGTGAGGTTCCTAACAATATCGTTAAACTGCAGCAGTCACAGAACAGAAATAAACGAAACAGAAACTGATTGAAGCCTCTTTCCATTTTTATATACAGAAAGAAGTAATTCCTATTCTTTCGGTATTATCAGTGAAATGCTGTAATCGCTCTCCTAATAAGTACAATACATTCTAAAGGAATAGCCCAGTTGCACACTGATGTTAATATTTCATAAGTAAACTCTTACATCCACTGACTGGGAGCTTCAGTGACACTCCACATGCAGAAGTTCGCAAACATTTTAGTGGTTTTGGGTGGTACACATTGGTACAATTTAGTATCTCTGCCTTTCAGTGCTGCTTGGTTTTCACATTTGGTTATTAGCAGACATTCCTTATGTGTGAATTGTGCACATTGAACCTGTGTCTGCATGGGGTTTTGTTGCTTGGTTTCCTTCCACAGCACAAACGTGATGTAGGCAAGGAGCTGAATGAGTATGTGTGTATTATATATGTATGGTTTACTATCAAAATGTGGAAAATCAAAACAATTTTCTGCTTTTTGATTGAATTCATTATCTGAATTTGGTAATACAGAAATATCAAAATGTCAGAAATGGTAACCACATAATTAACATTCAAACACCAGAAGTTCCAGTGTCAGAATTCTGTGTTACTAGTAACATTTTTGCCGGGGGCCAAGACCCCCTGCACCCCCCCATGTGGGGGGATGTGCTTCTCACATACCTGCATATTATATATTCCAACTCTGAGATCACACTACAGTGAAGAAAATGGTAAATTTCTGATTCCCACTGTAGTGCGAACTATCAGAAGATCGAACCCATATTAGCTAATGCAAACAACCATTCGCAAATGAGGATTCAACATTTCCTGATCAGCATTACGGAAACTGGAAAACATGCAGTCGGCCATCCCAGTATAATAAATCCTATATTAATATATATATATATATATATATATATATATATATATATATATATATAGATATATGTATATATAAAATTGTATTTGTGTGTGTTTGTGTGTGTATGTGTGTGTGTATATATATATATATATATATATATATATATATATATATATATATATATTTTTTAGCATACTGAAATTAACCCAAACACTCAAAGATCGACATTTACAAAGTCAACCACAATATGTCGACTTTCAAATGCCAACATGCTACTACACATGCAACGAGAAACAGTCTTGGCATATACTTCTTCTTCTTCTTCTTTTGGCTTTTCCTGGTTAGGGGTCGCCACAGCAGATCACCTGTCTGCTCATGATTGGCAGTGGAGTTTTACAGTGTCGAGTTGCCAGCCCGGCGCCCAACCTTCCACAGAAGGCACATATACTGAACTTAAAAAAAAATAAAACATTGTTTTTTTGCAGAGGAGCCACCCCCCCCCCCCTGCACCCTCTTCATCATCCCTGCTAGTTATATATCTTAACTCTGAGATCAAGCAGTCTCGGGGAAAGAATATATTGCTCTGCCTCAAGAAATGTGCAGTCTCTCACACCTGTTGACTTTCTGTGTGGTCGACCATATTTTGCTGGCTAAAGAGATGTCCACTGTATTTCACTGGTCTCATATTTATATATATATATATATATATATATATATATATATATATATATACATACATATATATATATATATATATATATATATATATGTATGTGTGTGTGTGTGTATCTATATAAGTATATTGTTAAAAAAAACAAACAGTATGATGGAACATTATTCTTCTACAATACTGAGTGAGCTTAGCCTTTGTCAAACCTCTTCTTCTACTAATCATTGAACTGATCAAGAAAGTAAAACAGTTTCCTTTTCTGAGTGATTAAAGTGAAAGACCACAATTTCTCTGTCATTAATAATTCCTGACAACCCTTTCCCTTTATACTAAAAGTGCTAGCTTCCATAATATTTCCCATTTTAGTTTCAAATCTCTTTTGTATCATTATCATAAAGATCTTATAATCACTATTATTCTATAATATTGGTCTCCATTTTTAATTCTCTTCTGTCTTCCTTCTTCCATACAAATTTAAGTATTCCACCACGTAATTCTGAACACATAAAACTTTCCTTTAACCATTCATTCAAATCTTAATTTTTTTTTGTCAGTCCGTTAAATTTCATACACTATACCATCTGTGCCTGCAGTCAAAACTATATTTACTTGTCCTAATCACTTTATCTAGCTCATTTAAAGAAATCTCCTTTTCCAACTTTTTAGTGGCTTTTTCTGTTAACTTTACTTTCCATGTTTTTTTCACTACCTTCTTTTTTGTTAAAACATTTCTTGTATATATTTTAGTACACTACTCATAATCTTTTCCTGAGTTCTTCTGACTTCTTACATTTTTTATTTCTGTCATTACATTACCATCTTCCTTTACTAATCTGCTTAAGTAACTCAATATTTCTTCTCTTTATCCTTGTAAAATATATATTAGCTTATATAACAATTCTTATATGTTTTCTTGATTTCTTTCATATAATTCTTTTTCCTCATTAATTAAAACAATTTCTAACATGATGTTCTAAATCTTGCAATTCATCATTATATGTTCTTTTACATTTTCTTTTGCTACTTTCCTCATATCATATTGCCATTGTAAAAAAAAAAAAAAACATCTGTTATATTTTTCCTTAAATATCACCCACCATTTAGGCCAATTTTTATAAAATGTTCTCATAGTAATATTATCTTTCCATGGCTGTATTGCTAATCTCTTTCCTTCTTCATTCCATGCTTTCTAATTTATCCTTTTTATTCCTTTGTCTAATTTTATATATTCTGTGTTTTCTTTTATCTCTAGCCATATTGCAAGATGAACAGAAAATCCTGTTTCAACCACTCCCCTTCTGCTATAACTAAACATTCTGATACTGTAAAATAATCAATTTCAATTTTATACATACTTTTGTAAGTGCATGAATTTTTGTCCCAAAGTTTTAACTTAGCACGTTTTGTAAAGTCTAACAATTTTTATTTCATTTCCTTTCTGTCTACCCTTGCCTCTTGAATCACAGTTAAAGTCTTCCATTATTATAATATTCATATTTATCACTACATGGTCTAAAATTTGTTGAAATAAGCTTTCCCTTCTTTATAGCTAGTATCATTATAATTCTATAGACTTGATCTTTATATTTTAAATATGCAATGATTATTCTTCCCATTTTTGTTAAAGTTACATCTAACATCTAATATCTTTACTGTATTTCTAAATAATATGAGTATTCCAGAACATCTTCCATTTCCCAATTTCCAGATTATCTTTCCACCGCATAGTTTCTCTGTTCTAATCTTTCATCATTTGTTAAAAATCTTCTGTCTTCTAGTGTAATTAACATCTGCATCACAAGTATTACACCACTCCAAATTTCTTATTCTTCTTACTATATTATTAATGCTATTCATATTTACAGACAGCACTCTACATTTTTTTATTTTCCCTTTTCCTTAGATTTATGGTTTCATAAATTCATAGCTAATTACTGAAATAGCTTTCTTAAAAGGTCATTTTAAGCATAATCATTTTTCTTTCCAAAGGTGAGAATCAAACTCTGCACCTTGTGTCTGTGACTCAAACACCTTAATCACTATAACAAGGCCCAACCATTAACTGCATATTTTCCTTTTCATCCATCTCCTTTCTTTTTTCTTTTGCACTTATTGCTTTAAATTTTCTTTTTCTTACTACCTTCTAGTTTGTCTTCTTCATAACTTATTTCATTACCTTCTTCTATCCTTCTTCTATGTCCTCTTTAATATTTTTCTTATCCAATGTATCTTCTATTTCTAACATTTCTTCTCTTTGTTCATTTTCTTATTTTTCCTTTTTACTGTAATTTCCATTTTTTGCAATGCATAGGTTCATAGATTAGTACTAGGCTAACTGCCCTTGTGGGCCATTTTAAGCCTAGAAAATTACATGATGTGAGAATCAAACCCTGCACCTTGTGTTTATAAAGTAAACACCTTAAACATTATGTCAACCTCTCAACCAACACCCCCCATCCATCCATAAATGTCCAATTTGTTACATTTATAACATTTCTATTCACATTTTTTACATGTCCTATTTCCCTACAAATATAACATTTTTTGTTACAGTTACTTATCAGATGTCCTTCTTTTTCACAAAGAAAAATATATTTGAGTTCTCCCCCATATTTCATTGCACCCCTGTTCCACTCTACATTTATAATGCTTGGTATATGCATAATTTTTTCTCTTTCTATTTTTTAACATAATATTACAATTCCTGCCAGCAGTCTATAAACCCTTTTTTCTTATAAACATTTGCACTGTCCAGTACTTCTTTACATAACGCTTTCAAATGTCCTTTCAAAGACTCTCTTTCTACCTCTGTTTGAAGTTGTACACACATCTTCCTTTCTATTTCCTTGTTAAATGCTTTTAACACATAACAATTTCCATGGGTAACAGTATTTATTTTTTTCATGTTCCCCGAAAAAAATTTCTATTGAAAAAAAAATTCAAATATAATGTCACAAAATGTCTCTTTGTTAATAAGAGCAAATGCCTCTTACCTTGTGTGCTTTTACACACAAAGAAACTATTAAATTGTACCATACTTCATACCTGTCCACTTCCTTGTCTTCTTTACTTTTTTCATAATCTCTGGTAATGACCACTTTTCTATTCTTTACTTTGAATCCTTAGCACATAATTCTGTTTTTTTAATTTTTCTTCTGCCTCGTTTACTACTATTCCTCTTTTGCCTTCTTTTACTTTCTCTGCATATGTTTTCTTTTACATCTCACTACTCTTCTACAGGATTGTCTCTGCATGCTCCTTTTCTATTTTTCCTTAATGCCTACCCAGGAAACATCTCTTTCTTTTTCTGGCTCACTCTTCACCATTTCTTTAAGTAAATCATCATGTAACTCTCCAGAGTGGAAGGTTGTAATTACACTTCCATCATTTGCTGAGTCATTTCCATCAAACAAGTTTCTTTTAAATATTTTCTCAGAATCTTGCATACACTCTCCAGTCTTAGTATTTGCTTTCTCCATCATTTCTTTCACTACTCCATCATCTTCTTTTGTCTCCATCTGTCTCCCTGTTTCTTCAGGCCACCTCTGTGTCTGGAACAGAAACATGAAGCGCTCCTCCAAAATGAGTCCCACTCACAACAATGATGAGTAGGGTTCTTTATTATATTATTATATTCACAAATATATATATATATATATATATATATATATATATATATATATATATATATATAATTGCACAACTTTTCCTAACATATTTACATTATTACATTATTTAAAATATTTACAATATTTACAATACTATAACATGATTCTTACATATATTTTTATTAAATGTTCGATTTTTTAGTCCCCCTCACTTCTTTCTCCATAACCAAATTCTTACTTTTTTCATAATCTCTGGTAATGACCACTTTCCATTATATTTTACTTCATTAATTCTTTCATTCCATATTATCCGTAGTATAAAAAAACAATTTTTCATTCAGCTTATGTCATTTTGTTTTACATTTTCATAATGTCCATGTTCAATCATATCCATGTTGATACATTCAATATTTCTCAATTCTTTTAAATATATTTTATCATGTATCTCTTTCCACAAGTACCTTTTACACTTTATAAAAACATATTCTGTTGTCTCTAATTTACCACAATGTATACAAATTCTATATTTTACTGTTTTATATTCCATGTTTGCCTTAACCCATAGTTTGCTTATCAATAACCTCCATAAAAATCTGTATATTCTACATGTTTCTTGTATTTATTAATTCTTATTTTTACTGCTTTAGTTTTCTCTTCACTTATTTGTTTCCTGGGGTAAACATAATAAAAATTTTCCATGACATTCTCATATCATATCCCTCTTATTTTTTTCTGTATTCCCTATATCAATTTTCCATAACAGTATTTTTTCTTGATGTAATTTCATGTCCATCCAATAAACATTTTTACTTATTTTCAAACATTCTAGCTTTTCCCAAATTGCTTTATGTTTGTTCTCTATAATTCTTGTTATTAACATGTTCTTATATTTCATACTTACTAAAATGTTATACAACTTTAGTGAGAAAATCTATACAATTGGGTGTATCAAACTCAACCTTCCTACTTTGCTATTTACATAAAGCATATCTGTTTTGCTGGGTTTAGTCTTGACCCCCCAAAGTAATGTAAAAATTACATTCATTAAGTCCTTTTCTAGTGTTAATGGAATTGTGGATACATTAGCTAAATGTGTGATATTGCCCAATATTATAGAGTTACTTAAATATGCCTTTTTCTTTTTTTTTTAATTTCTCTAAATCATTTGGGTTTCTAATGCCATGACAGGAATGGACCCCATTCCTAAGTCAAAGTACAATTAAAGTTCATGAAATTAGTATTGTTTCAGTCTTTGATGTCAGCTAGAAGTGCTCTTCACAGTACCCGCAATGCGCCCAGTAATGATTCCTTCTGCAATCCGTATAGTTACTTGCATGGGTAACATATCTAAATATGATTGTAGATTCTTTGTTATAAGACCCATTGCTCATACTACTATTGGAACTCTCTGGGTATCTTTCTCCCACATTGCTGTCATTTTTGCTGCAGATCCTGATATTTTATGACTTTGTGTCTTTATTCACAAGACAATATAGTTACTGGGTGTGGCAATTTCAATGATCAATGCTACTTTTGTCTTATTTTCATTGACCACTATATCCGGTTTCTACCATCCTTCTTTTGAACTCTTGGTAATGGGTGATCCCATATGATGTAAACTTCATCATTTTCTATGATGCTTTGTGGCTCATGTTTCCAATGTTTTTCAGCCACTTCAGTGCTGTAATGTTTGCACAATCCCCAGTGCAACAGCCTTGCCACATTATTATGCCTTTCAGTATTCAGTCCTTCTGTCATTAGTATGTCACAACCAGCAACAAGATGTGCAACTGTTTCCAATTCAGTTTTACAAAACCTACATTTGCCTGTTTCTCCCACATGTTCAATGGACTTTGCAAACCAGCATGTACATAGCTCACCATCTTGGGCCATCAATATTAACCCTTCATCTCCTGATTTGAATTCACCTCTCCTTAACCGTTCCTGCTTCCATTCCTGATCAACATGAGGTTCTTTCAGAAGTTTTCTATACATGCTACTATATTTATACATTTTCCACATTTCTTGCCTTCTCATCTGGTCCTTCACCTTATATTCTTTCTTTTTTTTTTTGACACATTCAGTTGCTGCCTGATTTTTATCTAATTGTGGTTTGATTTCCATTCCTGTTTGACACTGATAGGTTTCTGCAAGATTAAGCAGATAAGTCATCTTAAATTTATTCTCCTAAGGTTTCAAAACTTTCACTACATTTGGGTCTTGTGAGGTCAGCAGATATGTGTGGAGTCCTACGATTGCAGATCTATACATGTAATCAATTTCAAGGAGGCCCACTCTTCTTTGGAACGGGAAATATATATATATTTATTTATTTTTATTTTATTTTACATTTGTTGACCGGGCTGGTCCAGCTGGATATATTTCCTTTTTCAGTAGAGGCCCGGGGAGGAAAAGCTCCACATATAAACAACCACCACCACACAAAAAATGTCTGTAATAAACAAGAAAGGTATTACAGTTTAAATTCTGGGAAGACTATGTGACACACTATAATAAATACATCATACACCTACAGATCATTTTACAGTATGAATATCTAGGGCAGCCCCAAGACATTATTAGAATACATTTAAATCCTTGGTTATTCTAGTTACTCCAGACAGTTACTATTTCCGAAGGGTTAGACAGTAACAGTAGAAAAAGGAAGAGGTATAAAGAAAATGGCAGGTATACTACCTTCAGGATACATTCATAGCCAAGTAGAAAAGATATGTAATTGGTGCCTAAGTAGTAGAGATAACTTATAGGTGCTACTAATTCAGAGGAGTAAACAGGAAAGAGTGGGGGAAAGTAGGAAGTCAAGAGATGACAAAGAGAAATCCGGAGGATCAGTCTGGGTAACAGCATGGGCATAGCCAGTGAGTTATAAGGTGTTTCTTAAGACTTTGTGTAAGGTCAGATGGCAAGAGGTTCCATTGTTTTCCAATGGTATTTGAGAACAGTGAGTCACCAACTAAGTTGTTAGACTTGGTGGTACTGCCTAGAAGTTTATTGGAGGAGCGTAAGGAATCAAGATTCCTATAGGGTGCTATAAGGTTGTTTAGTATTGGAGTATTGTTAGGTTGGTAAAAAATCTTATGAACGATGGTAAGTTGCGAAAGTATCAGAATGTTTTTTAGTTCCAGCCATAAGATAAGCCATCCAGATATAATCTTGGAATGCACTTTTTCATAAATCATTTGGTGAGCATGAAGTATCCTTCTTGTTTGCCTATCTAATCTATCCAAAACATTTTGAGGCCTTCAGTCACTCCAAATCTGTAAGTTAAGACAGAAAGAGCAAATTGGTTTATAGCTTGAATTTTGTTCCTAGATGTCAATGCTGTTTTCAGGATTAATTTTAAGTCTTCTAATGTATTCCTTACTAAGATTTATTTGCATTTGTTCATGTTTTATTGTTGATCCTTCATCAGTTCCTAAATATTTATACACTCTCGCTTGCTCAAGTTCTTTTATACCACATTCTTGCCCCAAACTGATGTTTTCTTGGTGCTGCAGTTTCCTTGCTTTAAAGGTTGACTTTGCACATTTATCAAGGCCAAATAACATGCGTATATCATCTGAAAAGTTTTGACAACCTGCAGTTGTACTTCCAGTTCCTCATCTGATGAGCTATACATTTTTAAATTATCAAGAAAATATGAGAAGTATTTACACTTTGTTGTTTTCTAGGAGCCAAATTATAGCCATAGCCTAAGCAGTTAAGTAGACAGCTTAATGGGTTAAGGAGAAGGCAGAATAGCAGCGGTGACAGAGAGTCACCCTGGAATATCCTCATTTGAATTTTTATCCTTGGGATAAAAATTTGTCCTTTGTCATGGTTTAATTGCAAAGTGGTGTGCCACTCTTTCATGGTCATTGTAATGTAGTCGATCAGTGTAGGGTGTATCTTATACATTTTTAAGCACTCTTTTATCGATGAATGTGGGATAGTATCACATTTTTTTGTGGTCAATCCATGCCATACTTAGATTCTTCCCCTTTTTCAGTTCTCCACTATGATTTTATTTAACAGCAAATGATCCTATGTTCCATATGACTTTCTTTTATTCCCCTTTTGTTCTACTGCCATAGTAGAGTTTTCTTCTAAATGACTATAAACTCTATCGGCATCAGTTCCCATGTATAGTTTATGTGTCGTCAGAAGGCAAGTTATTGGTCTGTAATGTTTAAGGTAGTTTGCAGGTTTACTCTTAGGTAGGAGCATTATTTTTCCTGGTGTCTGTTTGGGGTGCGCATATCAATAGTTCTTGCTTATGGCTAAATCTTCATGCAAAGATGTTAATACTTCTAACCAGAAGTTGGGTACTGCATCTGGGCCTGAGTTTTTTCAATTAGAGGCTCTTCTTAAGATTGTTTCAATTTATCTGGCTGTTACTTCAGCCAATTTCATATCCTGTACCTTTAATCTTCTTATTCTTTCTTTTACTTCTTCTATCCATTTAGCATCTTTGTTATGTTCCACAGAATCTTCATAGATAAATCTCCAAATATATATATTTCTTCTTTTTTTGGTGTTCTTTCAATTCCTTTTACCTTGTTTCCCAATTCACTGTAAAACTTTTTTAGGTCATCAATACATTGCTTATTTTGTACTTTTTCTTTATATCTGTCTGCGTATCTTCTAAGTTTTTCTGCTTGTGCTGAGATTTTTAGTTTATTTGGGATAGTGCATGATAGATCCTAGTCTGTTCTAATACTGTGCATTGTTTTTATCATGTCTATCTTTCTTAGTATTTTTGTTGATCTGTTCCCTCTTCTGTATTTAGGGTTACCACCTTTTCAAATGCCCAAAGTGGGGCGTTTTTTTAAGAAATGTTAGATTTCACAGGACAAAACATACCCATGGCCAGTACAAAGGATAGAACTTTACTTTTTTGCCAAAATAAAAGCTTATTCTTGTAGCATTTGAGTTGCTTATGCTATTTCATATAACATAACAAATAAAAAAAAAATAATAGCTTTATGCAACTATTGAAGAAAACTTAGGAAATATTTTTGGGGTCTATATCAGTTCATCGAAATGTCTGAAGTTCGAACACCATATGTTCAAACTTCAAACCACGAACTGCAAAAACATCGAAGTCTTAAAACAGTGATTTTTTTCCCCCAGGGGAAAAAAATCGCTGTTCCAGGAAACACACACACAACACAAACACACCAAAACAACATCAATCCACACAAATACACTCAAAATCCTACATCTAACCCGACACTAAACTGTACATACACTACTACCTATTCACTTACCTTAACCAAAACACTAACCCTAAGGTCCTTTACTATCGCAGACTCACCTGACCCACACCCTAACCCTAACTCACCTATCCCACCCTAATCCTCAAGTCTTTCACTATCACACACCCACCTCACCCACACCCTAACTCTAACTCACCTAACCCATGCCCTAACCCTAACACCCACACCATTGCACACTTACCTGAACCTGACCCGTAACTTCCCACCACAGTCCTGATACTCGCAAAGCCACAGAAATGGCCCACCAAATTCTTTCCCTGGGAAAGAATTTGGTGGGCCGTGGCTTCGCGATTACCAGTGTTCGAACTTTACAGTTGAACATCTGGTATTCGATATTCAGCCATTTTGATGAACTGATATAAACCCATATTTTTGTTCTAAAATATCAGGACATTTGCCATTTTTTTTTTGTTTTACAGATCCCAACTTCCCAAAGAGAGACTATCCCTCGCACAGTGGGACAGGTGGTAACCGTATCTGTAGTCTTCTAACAGTGACACATCTTGTCTTAATTGCTTTATAGTTTTCTTTGTTCGATCCTTCCATTGATAGTATTCGATTTCTTCACTTCCTTTCCCCTCTCTGCCTGTGTTCTTGTGGTAGAACATTATCAGTTATTAATTTAGCTGCTCAGTAATATATCCTGTTTACTTCTGTTACGTTCCATAGATCTCTATGAAAAGTCCTAATTACTGTGTTCATTTGTTTTATCAAATTTCTGACTTTTTAATTTTATTGACCTTCTGCATTCTATTTCTTTCATTGATCTTAATATGTCTATGTCTATTAAATCAAGCAACTCTTCTCTTAGCTCATTTTCTTCTTAACCAAGGGCACATTTTTTTGTTTTCTAATTCATGTGGGCATTCTATACTAGGTTCAATAGCATCTTCCTGTAGCACATTCTCTAAATTTCATCCTGTGTCATCCATTGGTCTGTCATATTGGAACTCACTGGCCTATCCCTCCTCAACATTGACTGCGTCAGAGTTTCCACATTTTCTTCTTCCTTCCTTTGCTGTCCAGCTTCAAGTGAACATTTATACTGGTTTCCTTTGGAAGGCTCCAAAATATCTTCATATGGCACCTGACCTATTGCTTCCCATTCCACTGGTTTCCTCTAAATTTAGATATCCATTGCACTATCCTGTTGTGGTGCTTTCTGAATTAGATTTTCTACACTGAATCCTTCACTTTACAGGTACTCTATAACCTGTTTCTATTTCTTTAACTTCTCCATTACAAATCTCCTTTTATACTTCTCCTTTTTCCTGTATGGAAGTCTAAATGTTCTCCAAAATATGCAAAGACCTCTTATTCTAGCTATCATATCTCTCCATTGTTGTTCCATTAATTGTTCATTTCCAAACGTTTTTCCTAAGATTTTATTAAATTTAATGTCATGTATTTCTCCCAAAAAAACTAAACCTTTATTTTTCTCTTTATTAATAGTCAGTCCTAATACTTCAATTCTTTATTAAGCATTTCTATAGTTATTTCATCCACTCTTTATTCTTGACTGCTAATACTAAGTCATCTGCATATGAAAACATAACTGGAATGATAATACCTTCTGGTGTTTGATATTTAGCTTTCTCTAATATCAAGTTTATATTGGTGACCACTGCATTCATACTTAATTCAAATAAAATGCTGTTGGTTGGGCATCCTTGTTTAATGTCACTTTTTAATCTTATCATTTTACTTAACCATCCATTTACTACCAGTGTTACTTTGTTTTCCCTGTACACCGATTTCAGAATTTTTACTATTATATTACTTATATTATATTCTTTGCATTTTTTTATAATGCTTTATGTTGTATTTTGTCAAAAGCTTTGTTTAGATCCCCACTAATATTTTCAGTTCTGTTTTTTATTTATTGTGTCACCTACCAATTTTCTTATTAATATTAGCAGTTCTGGACTTCCTTTGTTTTAATTCCAAAGATCGTTTCAGATAACACTTTATTAACTTTACTTGCTAATCTTTTCTCTATTATTTTCATACAAATCTTATCATATTTATTGTTTACTACTGGTAGTCTCCAATTTTTTATATCAACTTTTTCTCCCTTTTTCTATATGAATTTAATTACACCTAAGTATATTCTTCCATCATTTATTCCTTTTTCAAACCATTTGTTCATTACATTTAGAAAATATTTTTTTGCCATTCTTGCATGTTTTTTTACATTAAATATTCAAGTCCATCTATACCTGTAGCTGATTCTACATTTACCATCTTAAGTACATTCTCAAATACCGCTACTGTAATATATTATTCCATCCTTGTATTGTCTTCTTCAGTTAACTTAATTTCCATTTATCTTGTATTGTAACATCAAGTGACACCTTGACCTAATGTGCAAAATGGGAAAAGAGATTTAGGATGGATGCATGGATATTGAGGGTATCTCCACTATATATTCTTTGATTGTTTTCATAATTCCTTCTTGTGTGTTTACTATAATATCTTTTTCCATTTTTTAATTATATTATTATTCTTATGTTTTCTTGAACAATTTTAAGTATGGCACAACTTCTTTCTTTTTTTCTTTCCTTGCAAAACATATTTTTGTTTAAACAACCTTTTTCTGATTCATTTCATTCAACTTTCTTTATCTTTCTATAAACTCTTCTCTATCATTTGTTATATTTTTAAATATTTGGTTACTGTTTTCCTTACATGCATGAAAATTCTGTAGTTTTTCCAGTTTTTGCCATTTTAATATTTCTTTTCTATATTTTTTATTTTAGATTGATCCACCAACTTGTCCAGTCTTTGTAAAATTCTGTCATGTTTATGTGATCTTGCTATATTTGTTGTGTTATGCCCTTTGTATGTTTGCTCAGTTCTGACTCATTAATCCTTTTTTATTCATTTTCCTATCTTTGTGTAATTCTTTTTTTTCCTGCATCTCTATCCATATGGCTAAATGGTCTAAAATCCTTGAATTTTAAGCCCTTGATATAGTATACTTAACCTGTCTGAAACTATAAAATAAATTATTTTGGTTCTTAAATGGCTTCTCCTATATGTCTATTTGTTATTTTCCCATACATGTATGGCATTGCATTTAATCATATATAGGATTACTTTAACATCTGCTCTTTCTTTTCATCTGTATCATAAATCATAACTGAAGTCTCCATTACTATTACTTGCATGTTTAAACTTACATGATCCAGTAATTTTCTAAATATGATTTCTTTTTGTTTCTGTAAGGTATATGCATACAATGTAATTACTATATAAACTTGATTTATATATTTTATGTCTAGTATTACTATTCTACCACTGAGTACTATTGTATAATCTAATATATATATATATATATATATATATATATATATATATATATATATATATATATATATGTGTGTAGATATACATTTTTTGGATAAGATGGCTATACCAGAGCATTTTTCATTATCTAAATTCCAAATAACTTTACCTTCCCATAATACATTTATTTGTTCTCTTTCTTCATCTGCTGCTATTCTGATATCTGTAAAGGTTATAATACCCATATCTAATGTTTTACACCATTCTAATACTCCTGTCCTACAATTAATATTCTTCATGCTGTTGACATTAATGGCTAAGATTTTCACTTTAATGAATGAATTTTATTTTCATCCTTTTCCTTTTTTGCTTTCTCTTATATTTACATTTTTGAACTTGCATTTTCTTTTACTCTTTTATGTATAGAACGTCTTTTCCTTCTTACTTTTACCCATTTACTTTTTCCTTCATCACTTGTATTACTTATTTCCTTCTTCTTTATTTGTTTCCTTATATTTTACTTCATTCATACTCTCGCTCACATACATTGTTACTTCAATTTAATTCATTTGGTCATTTTGCTCTTTCTCTATAGTGTCTGATGTAATTTTCTCCTTCTCCCCTTCCTGTACTACAGTATCTTGTGTATGTTTCTCTAATTCTGTACAATCCATCCCAGAATGTGTTTTCTTTTCACATTTTTTGCACTTTAGTTCACATTTATTTGCTTCATGACCCATTTTTCCACATATAAAACATTTTCTTTTATCACAGTTACTAATTAAATGGTCACTCCTACCACATAAAAAACAGGTAATGGTTTGTGCTCAATATCTCACCATGCCTTTTATGTTCATCAATATTAATTATATTTGGCAAATGTACACTTTTTTTACATCTTGCATTTTCAGTATTACACCACTTTCTCAAACCCCAGTCCATAAAGCTCAATTATTGCATATTTTTGTTACATGTATACCATCTCTACATATAGTCTTTAAATATTCTTTTAAATCACATTTTTTTAATTTCAGTTCTAAATTTCACAAACACTTTCTTCTTGGTTTCTCTATTAGAAGCCTTTATCATCTATAAGTTCCAAGGATAAATGTCTTTTCTTTTGTTATATTGCTCTAAAAATTGTTCCATGTGTTGAGCCTCTTCAAAAAAAAAAAGCCACAAAATGTATCCTTAATACAAATAAAGGCTCTTACATCTCTGGGTTCTATCCCCAGTGGTGCTAAGTCACTGTCCCATATCTCATACCTGTCTAATTCCCTTCCTGCCTTGTTGCTTATCCTCACACAAAATATCCTTTAATTTCTGCTTTTTTTTTTTTCCTTCTCTTCTTTCCCCTTCTCTCACTATCTGCAAATACAATGTCTTTTCTTCTTTTTTATCTTTTAAATTTTCATTCTCATGAATCCTGTCCATTATCTGTCCCCATGACACTGCTTTTTTACTCTCTGGACCACTTTGCTCTATTAATTCTTTTAGGTAGACATCCAACAACCTCTCCAGTTGGAGGGCTATAACAACACATTCTGCTGCTGAAATATCCATAAAAAACATTCCATTGAAAGACATATTTTGAATCAAGCATTTCCACTCCTTCTCCCTGTTCTTTCCCTTTGATTACTTCTTTTACTTTTCCGACCATATTTTCTCCATTCTCCTCCTTTCGTATCTCATCTGACTCCTTGTCCATTACATTACCTTCTTTAGCTGTTTGACTAACAGCATTTTCTTTTCTAAAAACAACCACACTATCATTCTCCTTCATGTTTCCTGCTTCTCCAAGCCACCTACGCACTCAGAATGGAAGACATGAAGCACTACACTGAGCTGTGTCCCTGTACTCTTGTACAAATGAGTAGGGGACGTTCTCTGATACTCTGTCCACATTTCCTTCAGTAATATAAATACCATCTCAGGTCTCCCCTGAAAATAGGCTACTAGCCTAGGGGGACTAACCCAGTCAACAAAAGGATAAATAACTAAAAATAATTAAAATGTAGTCTACTTATTACTCTAGATTTAAAGGATGTGTATTTGCACATCCCTAAACAGAAAAGTCACAGAAAATATTGGAAGTTCTTTGTATTGGGATTATACTATCTGTTGCCTTCTTTTCCCTTTGGGCTTTTCATAGCACCAAAGGTATTTGCAAAGTACCAAGCCCAGTTATTGTCTTTTGAAGACCTCAAGGAATTCACTTCATTCCTTATCTAGATGATTGTCTAATTCATATTACATTCATTTCAGAAGTTCTAAAGACCTTGAACTTTTCTATGAACATTCTCCAGAATAAGGGATTCATACTCAGTCTAAAGACATCATCTATAATTCCTTCATCCATAGTGTTTTTTTCCTAGGGTACCTAATACATACCATATTTCAGGCAGCTTTTTAGCTTCAGAGAAAGCAGTAGCATAAAAAACCTACTTTATAAGTATAGCAAAACAGAAGTCTGCCTTAGCTAGAGTTTATAAAAGCCCTAGGGCTAATGGTTTAATCCAGTCTCATGATCTCTTATGCCAGGCTTTATATGAGGAAATTCCAATGGAATCTCAGGTCAGGCTGGAATCAGCAGAAGAATTTTCTCAACCGAAAACTTGTGATTGATCCTTGCCTTGTAAAGAAAGCATTTCAGTGACAGTTAATTGTTTGTGGTCATTGACTGATTGGGGTTGCCTAGACTACAGCTTGGAGTAAGCACCTCATTGGTTCTTTCAAGCTTTTTTTTTAAGTTGTTTCAGATTTTAACTTTGTTACTTAAGAAGTTAACTTGTGAGTGTTTCTGCCATTTCACACTGAGCTAATTGGAGGAAGGGCACTGAGCCAACTAATCTGTGATATATAACATTAAGTATCCTGTTTTTTTTCTTATTTTTATGAGTTATTTATTGCACTTTTATTGTCTGCATATACTTTTCTAGCTAGTTTCACTGTGCGAGGTATTAACTAGACATTTTCTACAATTGTTAAGCATCTGGTTGGATTTGTCTGTTATGATTTTTGTTTAATTTTTTGTTACTTGGTGGCTTTACAGTTGACTGTCCCTACTGTAAATTTTATCTGGGACACTCCTCCCAGTCTAGTGTAATTTCCTCATTCTACCTAATCCAGGGAGAACATTTGAGAAGGTCAACCCAGTTAGTTTCTGCTCCTCCTTTCCCCTTTCAACTTTACAAAAAAAAAAAATTCTAAGCTTGTTTCCTGCCTTTCCTGTAAGTTGTCTAGTCCAGATACAGATTTGTTGTATCCAGGACTGTTTGTAAGCTTCTGAGCCCCCAAGCCTTTCTGTGTTGGAGTGAAGCCTTCTAGCTTAATTTTGTTTCTTAGAACTAGGCTGTTTTCTAGTTTCAGCACTCAAATCTGTTTCTTTGAGCTTAGTACTTGTTCAGAACTCATTGTAAGCATTAAATAAGCTACAAATTACTACACCACACAACATTCCTCACTTTTCTAGAGGAAAACAGTTTTTAGTACTTAACTCATTCATACCAATGGAGCTCAGGAAGTTTGCACTGTAACTTCCAATGGGTGGAGCCTAAGCCTTTTGACAGAACCAAATTATGTCCTCACATTTCAAACAAAAGTTCATTTTTCTGGAACCACAGGGGTTATGAAAGAAGTATAAATTACAAACTCTTCAGGCCAAACTATTTTATAGTGGTAGTATTATTTAGGTTCTAGGTCTTAAACCAAATTTTATAAATCACAGTAAATAAAGTCACTATTACATTTACAATATTTTGTAAACAACTTACAATATCTCAGCAACCACTCAAGTTACACACATACTGTCAGAAGCATTTTATTTATCTAGATGACAGCTTTCATATGAGGCTAAGGAGTTCTTTCTGTATTACTTGGCTGTTGAGATATTTAGACAAATTTGAAAGTTATATCTATATAAATTAATATCATAAAAAAACAACAGTTAATATGTATTTACGTGTACTAGAAAGAGGTCAATATTAATGCAGTTGAGTTTGCCATTGTATAAGCTTTAAGATGAAATCTTTTAAAACCTTGTACATAACACAGGTTTGGAATTATTGACGCAAATATGAACAAGCAATATTTGACACCTAGAGCTGTCAGTAGGAGTTAACTGCAGATGCACCTGGAGGTGCCACTCAGATGTAATGAGTTAATAAATAAGCACCTATCCAGGCATATCTAAGGGTCAGCTCCCAGTGTTTTCTCCTGCCTACATGATGAATCTGGGCATCTTGGAGCAATGCAACAATTGCCTCATGTACACAGACAACCCTCTCCTCCTACCACCCAATACTACAACCTGTGAGAGATGCACTTATACAGCCAAACTGGAAGGAAAGCTCACCTCACCCAAGACTGGACTACACAGTCAAGAGGAGAAGGTAAACACTTGCACCAAACCACACTCATCACATAGTCCCTCAAAACGTACACCACCAAAACACACACAAAGAAACACAAAACACATACCTACATTCATGGAGGCTCTCAATAAAAATCTACCCAAGCAACAGGGACCTCCAAAGCAGAAACGCAAGCAACCTCCACCTCCCAACACAACCCAAATGACACATAGCCCACAAACTCAGTGTGCCACTCAACCACAGCCCATAAGGCATAACAACGTACCCAACACTCTAGTCATAGGTGAATCTATAGTCAGGCACACAGATGTTCCACTCACCAAGCTAAACAAGTAGAAAGTTACTGTCAGCTGCCTGTCAGGTGCCAGGATCTGCCACAAAACACACGCACTCTGGTCACTCCACAACAAGTACAAATATGACTCTGTCATTGTCCATGTTGGTGTGAATGACCTGAGACATACCTCCCTAGACTACATGAAAAGAGACATGGAGGAGCTGTCCAATCTTGTATCCCAGGCAGGTATAAACCTAGCCCTGAGTAGCATCCTGCCATCAACAACAATGATACCACAGTACAAGGACAAAATGATTGACTTCAACAATTGGCTAAGCTTCTGGTGTCATTCTAAGGGGATCCAGTATCTGTCTGCCTGGGATGACATGATTTACAAAACACAATGCTTTGCCAGAGATGGCCTGCACCTGTCGCTCTTGGGATTCCGAATACTAGCTAAGGCTTTTGCCACCCCTATAGTGCATTTTTTAGGCGAGGTTCAAATGACAAATTCATCACCGTAACAGGTACAAGCAAGCAAAATATGAGGGTAATGCTACATAATGCTAGAAGTCTAAACCTCAAAATGCACTCACTCGAAGTGCTCCTTAAAATGGAGAACATCGACATCTGTGCAGTGACGGTGACCTGGTTCAAGGCTCCAGAGAGCACCTCTGCATTATCAGGTTATAATTCATACCACAGCTTTCAGCCACCTAACCTGGACCAAAACACTAAAGGTGGAGGCATGTCCATATTCATTAAGGATATCCACACCTCCAGGCTAGTTGCTCAACATAATGCATCTGAGATTATCCAAGTGCAACTAACTCTGGGCAAGACCGCAATCCAAATTGTAGCTTGCTACAGATCCCCCACCATGCCCCAGGATTCCCACTCCTCATTTCTTGATACACTGGAAAATATTAGGGTACAACCTAACACCCTAATAATGGGCAATTTCAACCACTCCACCATTAACTGGGAAAACTGCTCATGTACCAACTCTTATGCTCAATGTTTTCTGGAATTCATAAATTCCAATGCCTTGGATCAACTTATCCACACCCCCACCAGGGGCAGAAATATCCTAGACCTGGTCATCACCAGCATGGGCAACTGGTGCTGCACACCAGAGGTCAATTCCTCATTGGTCAGATCTGACCACAAGCTAATTACCCTAGACATCCACATCCCACCTCCACCCCCCATTAGGGAAACCACTGTAAACAGTTTCTCCAAGCCAATGTCATGCTTCTTAAGACAGAAGTGGCAAACTTCAGGACACCTATGCTGACGGACAATAGAGGTACGACTGCTGAATCCTATACAAATGCACTTTAAAAGCACTTACACGAGTACATGGATCGTGCGATCCATAAAAGAACCAAGATACGATCCTCCAAAAAAAGGAAGCCAATCTGGTGGTCCCCTGCCATAAACAAACTCTACAACAGAAGAAAGAAGCTGTTGCAAAAAGGAGTAAAATCCCATGATTGAAGGAACTTCATGGTCAGCCTCAGTAAGAAGCTGAGATCCCTCATAAAATCCTCCAAAGTTAGTTACGAAAACAAAATCGCCACTGACTCTAAAGACAACCACAAAGCATTCTATAGCTATGTCAAGAATCTCAATGGCAACACTCAGATCTACTCTGAGTTACAGCACAATGGCACTAAATATACAGAAACAACTGATATTGCCAACATCCTGGCAGATAGGTTCAGTGCTAACCTTACCCCTCTCTCACCCCCTAAAGGGCCCAACTCTATACTGGAAGAATGCAAAGTTCCTGTAATCATGACTGCACAGGTAAAAAACACACTCTCCAAAGCCAAGAACACAGCATCCATGCGACCTGACAAAATCCCAGGCTGCATTCTACATGAACTACAGAATGAACTCACACCCCTCCTAAGTACCATGTTCAATCATAACCTCACCTCAGGCTTTGTGCCCACTGAATGGCACACAGCAAAGGTTATCACACTCCACAAAGGGGGAGCCACCACGGACCCCAGGAACTACCGCCCCATTAGCCTGATGAACCTGGTCTGCAAGGCTATGGAACGTATCATCATAGAACTTATAAACAATGACATTGGTAATCTCCAAACTCTAGACCCTACCCAGTTCAGGTTTGAAAAAGGCAGATCATGTCTCCTAAACCTGATAGACTTCTTTTAAGTGGTCACCAAAGCTGTAGATGAGGGTAAGGTGGTTCACACAGACTATCTAGATCTCGCCAAGGCTTTTGACACCATTCCCCACTCTGGAATTATAGATAAACTCACTACACTAGGTATGAATCGCTATGTCACAAAATGGGTTGCCATCTGGCTCACTGACAGAACCCATACTGTGAAATTAGCAGACTCTAAATCCAATTTCAGACCAGTGACAAGTGGAGTATCACAGGGTTCAGTTCTAGTTCCTCTCCTGTTTGGTATCTACTTCTCTGAAGTACAGGCTAACACAGAAGGTCTTTGGCTAACAAGGTTTGTAGATGACTGCTAACTAGGAGCCGTAATCAAAAGTACTAACGATGTGGACATCCTACAAAAGGGCCTCACTGAGACAGATGCCTGTTATCAAAGCCATGGCCTCAAGCTCAATGCCAAAAAGTGCATTGTCATCCCTTTTGGTAAAACCTCTGTACCCGTGAACTACCACATGGGTGGTAGTCTACTTAACACCGAAAATGTGATAAGAGACCTTGGGGCACAGGTGGACAGTAGTCTCTCCATTGGTAATCACATCGCTACAGTAGTCAGGAAATCCTTCTATGTGGCACACCTCATCGCAAAAGGTTTCTCATCCAGAAAAAAAGAGGTCATTGTTCCCCTCTACTTGTCATTCATTAGACCCATTATAGAGTACAACTGCCCTTTTGGTATGTACCTCACAAGACATCTACAACAACTGGAAAGGCCGCAGAAATACCTCACAAAGAGGATTACTGGCCTCAAACAGATGCCCTATGCAGACCTTCTAAAAAAACTCTAGCTTTACTCGTTCACATATCGTCTCCTCAGAGGTGATCTCTGCCTAATATACAAAGCTATGTCAAACCCAGATCTGTTGGACATTCTCCACTTAAAGAAATCCCAATTGCTCTGAGCTACAAGCTCTAGGGATCTAAACCTTGCCACCACAATAAACAGAACTTGCTGGAGGGATAGATTCCTGTCCCAGAGACTTCCCATACTCTGGAGCAAACTACCTATCTGTATCAAGCAAAGCTCCTCATTAGCACTCTTCAAGAAAAATCTTGATGATTGGATGGGAGATAGGAAATTCATCCCGGGGATCACTTCTGTGTCTCTGCTTGACAGGGGCACAGGACAATAATTTTCTTGGGTGACAAAAGCCAGGTTACCATTTGGCTAGGCTTATATAGGCCCTAGGGCCAATAGCCTACTACCTACCTATGAACCTATGAGCCTATGGTAAGCCAGGCATTTAGACTCCAATGCAGATGTGTTCTTTGTACAGTGTCCACCAGCTTGGAGCATTCTAACAGTAGATTCGGGCATTCCAAGCGGAGCTTACTCCCATGAAAACTATGACTCAAGAAAAATGTGAAGCAACTTAGTCAAAAAGAGTTGCATCCATATCAAAGAGATGATGGCCCTGATCAATGGTCTCAAAGGTCTGCAGCGACCGCTAACACTTGATAATCTCCAAGTACTGACAAACAACACCACACTTATGTAGTAAGCAAACTGCAAGGTGGGACAATTTCTTAACCCCTCGGTAGGCTAGCCATGATACCTATTCAACACAATCTTTTTTTTGCAAGCAGACTACATTTTCTCCCATCTGAACACAGTGGCAGATGCTTTGAGCAGGTCCAGAACATATCCTCATGAGTGGATGATAAACAGGGAGGTCTTCCTTCAGCTCCTTCGTTGATTTGGAGTTCCTCAGATAGACTTATTTGCATCAATACAAAACAGGCATATGTGTCTATTCTTCTGACTAATTCCTTGCAAACTCTATGGTAACAGATATCTTCTCAGTAACTTAGAAGGGGTAGTTTCTGCATGCCTTTTTTCTTTTCCTCTGATTGCCAAAGCACCGCAAAAGAATAGAGCAAACATTCAAGGATACTACTGCTAAGTCGTTTTTGTCCAAGAAATAATGGGATGTCTCTTCTCAGGGAATTAGCCAGGAGTTGTTACCAGACTGCTTCTCTCTTGATAAATATTCTAAATGAAGAAAGGGATTACTGATACATTCCATTTTGCAGATTTTGCAGACTTTGAAGCTGACAATATGGATGACAGAATCTGAATTCCTTTTAAACACCAGTTTCTTCAGGATGCGCATTATGATTATTTTAGAGAGTCTGTAAAACCTATCACCATAAAATATTATTCATCAAAATGGAAAATGTTTCCTGGCTGGGATCAAACTAGAAGACAAAACCGCATTACAGCAGGGGTGCTCCTGGTCCATCAGTATCTGTGTGTTAAGCTGGGTTCCTATGAGTTCAACGAAAGTGCATTATGTCGAATGCGTTTTCGTCAAGACATGTAGAGCGAACAGGCAAAACAGCGAAGTGGCTGTTCAGCGAAATTTTTCCCTGGGAAAGAAGTTGCTTGACCGCTTCGTTGTTTTGCCATGTTCTGAAGTGTAGTATGGTCCCTTGTCCGGTATAGCTCCCGAGCATGATTGTGCAACAGTTACTGACCTTAGGGTTAGGGTGCGGGTTAAGGTAAGTGCATATGCTTTAAAATGTTTATTGTTTTTTTTTCATTAAATGTATGTTTGGGTTATGTGCATATGTGTATTTAGTTGTTTACTGGTTTTTGGGAGGGTATAATTAGGATTGGGTATGTGTGCATGTGTTTGGAAGTATGTAATGTGTTTTGTTTTGCAGGGGTTGGAACAGCGATTTCTTTCCCTAGGAAAGAAATTGCTGTTCTTCGGATTCAACATTTTCAGCTTTCGCTGAAAATGTGTCGATGTAACATCGTTCGCTGTTTTAAGCGTTCGATGTTGCAATATAGACCCATTAAGTTTGGTTTATCTTGCACATTTTTGGTTTATCTTGCACATTTATCAGGGTACATCTCTCAGCTAATGATGCTTTATATCATAGGATCATAGGAAGTCATTAGGCTAATGGCCCTAGGACCTTACAAACCTAGCCAAGTTCTACCCTTATTTCCACTATAAGCACCTATTGCCTCTGTCCAAGAGGGACACAGGTGGCACCCCCGGGGCAAGTTTACATTTACCCATCCAATCCTCCAGATTGTACTTGAAGAAGTCCAATGAGATGCTTTGTTTGACATGAAGTGGGAGTCATTTCCAAAGGTGTGCTAACCTCTAGGAGACAAATCTGTCTCTCCAACAGGTTCTATTAATGTCACATGCCAGGTTAAGGTCTTTAGAGCAAGCAACCTGTTTACCATTTGACTTATGGAGATGCAGCATTTCCAAAAAAACAGGGTCAGAGATTGCTCTGTATGCAAGTTAGAGATCGCCTCTGAGCAGTCTGTATGAAACAGAATAAAGTGACAATGATTTCAGATGATCCAAATAGGACATATGCTGAAGACCTTGAAATTTCCTTATGAGGAAACTTTGTGGTCCCTCAAATTGCCGCAGGTGCTTGGAAAGATACATGCCAAAAGGGGCATTGTACCCCATTATTATAAGAGTAAAGGGAGGTTATAACTTTTTTTTTCTGGAGACAATGCCCTTACTTATGAGATGAGCCATACAGAATGCCCGTCTTCCCACTGTGGAAACATGGTGGTTAAAGCTGAGATTGATGTCAACCTGTGTGCCCAGGTCTCTCACAGCTGAGTGCGTACTTAAGGTGCTGCTATTGATGTTGTAGATGGCAGGAACATCAACCTTACCAAAAGTGATGATAATACATTTTTGCATTGAGTTTAAGGCCATGACTTTGGCACCAATCATTTGTTTGTGTAAGACCCTCTTGTAGGATGTTGACATCATTAGGAGACCCTATGACCGCTCCCAGTTTGCAGTAATCAGCAAACTTTGTTAGCCACGGACCTTTAGTTTTTGCTTGTACTTTGGAGAAACAGATTCCAAAGAGTAGAGGTCCCTGGACTGATCTGTGTGGAATACTGGAGGTTACAGGTCTGCTGTTAGAGGTGGATTCCCATATTTTGACTATATGGTTTCTATCAGTGAGCCAGTTAGCAACCTGTCTAATGATATAAATGTTGATGTCTACCTGGCTGAGTTTGTCAATGATGCCTGATTGGGGGATAATGTCCAAATTCTTGGCTAAGTCTAGGTAGGCTGTATGCACAGATTTCCCTTCATCCAGGGCCTTGATGACTGTCTCGAAAAAACTGACATGTTTAACAGGCATGGTCTCCCTTTGTATAATCCAAACCGAGTAGGGTCAAGTCTTTGAAGATTACCTATATATTTGTTGATAAGGTCCACAATGATTCAATCCATGGCCTTGCAGATAAGGCTAGGCAGGCTAATAGGTCTATAGTTCCCGGGGTCAGTGGAACCACCAACTTTGTTCAAGGGAATAAGGGTGGCCATTTTCCATTCCACTGGGATAAAGCCATTGTTTAGTCTATGACTGACCAGAGTACCCAGTGGTGTTGCTAATTCTTGATGGAGCCTATGTAGGACGCAGCCTAGGATGTTGTCAGGTCCCATAGATGCTGTGTTTTTGTCTTTAGAGAGGGCATTTATGTCTTGCTGTTTAGAGATACAGGGTAAGGGACAGGTGGTAGGGATATCATGGAGTACATGTGGCAGGGACAGAGGAGTGAAGTTTTCACAGAACCTGTTGGCCATCAAGTTAGCTATGTTCACAGGCTCAATATATGTGGTATCATTAACAACCAGTTCTTCACAAATATGGGCCTTTCCTTTTAGGTTAAGGGTGTAGCTAAATAATGCCTTATTGTTGTCTTTAGTTGAGGAAGCTAATTTGGATTCATAGTTTGCTTTCTAGGACTTCACAAGAAGTTTTATTCACTTGTTTAAGCTGAGAAGGGTGTGTTTCCAGTTTAAGGCTCGCTCCCTCTTACTCTTAGATAGCAATTTCTTCCTCTTATTGTAAAGCCTATTAATAGCAGTTGTCCACCAGGCAGGTTTGCTCTTCCTTGAAGAGCTTGTTTTGGTCCTATCAGGTACAGTCAAGTCAATACAGTTATACAGGTATAAAAAATAAAAGGCGTATAGACTGGAAAATAAACTTTTAATACAAAAGTAATAACAAAGGTAAGCATTTTTGAGGTTGTCCTCTTCTTCAGATCTTAATAAAAATGTGAATATTAAGACAGTTTAAATACAAGCCAACAACCAATAAAAACACTTAAAATAAGTCAATGCTGCAAGCCTCTCTTTCTCATTGGTGTAGAACTCTGCATAGTTGCCAGTTCCACCTAAGGGGGGAAGTGCAGTGAAGCTATTTATACTATCCTGTAAGAGGTTATAATCTGGTTTGGAGACTTTTTTAGTTTAGTTGCCACTGGGGGTGGGTCAGGTATGATTGTTTCTTCAAATGAGACTGATTTATCATCAGATTTCACCAGGGAAGACCTTACAGTGGGAGTGCTACAGTGGTCCCCCATATTGGTAAGCACCAGATCCAAGATGTTTGCACCCCTTGAGGGGGTATTGACCAGCTGGTCCAGGGCATTGGAGTTAACGAAGTTGAGGAACCTTTGAGCACGTGACAAGCATACCAAGCATACCAAAACCTGGATGCCCTCCTCTCATTTTGTATGCCTGAGGTATGATTGCAACCCAGTTGAGGTAGGGGTACATAATGGATGTACAGACACAAATTACCTCAAAACTTTCTTGCCACCAGCCAAATAGTGAACTATTGCTTCAACTGTGGTCTATCAGCCATACGATTTGTGTTTCTTCCTCCACTATTAGGCAGATAAATATCTTCACTGGGGACTCTTTTCTTCTGTTCTCTGTTTTTTTTTTTGTGTGTGTGTTTAAAAATTGTATACGTTATCCTACAGAAAGGTCTCACTGAGACCAATGACTGGTGTCGAAACTATGGCTTTAAGCTTAATGCCAAAAATGCATCATCCCCTTTGGTAAAAACTCAGTTCCCACTAATTAGCACATCGATGGGAGCCCACTGAACACAGAAGACATTAAAAGAGATCTGGGGATGCAGGTTGACAGCAATCTCTCCTTTGACCACCACATTGCCACTGTGGTCAGAAAGTCCTTCTATGTGGCACAGCTCATTACCAAGGGTTTTGCATCCAGGAAGAAAGAGGTCATCGTCTCTCTCTACTCTTCCCTAATTAGACCATTCATTGAGTATAATGTCCCATTTAGTATGTACCTCACTAGACACCTGCAACAGCTGGAGAGGCCACAGAAGTACCTCACAAAGAGGATCCTAGGCATCAAACACATGACCTACATGGACAGACTGAAATGACTCCAGCTATTCTCTGTCTCATATTCCGTACTTAGAGGTGATCTCTGCTTGACTTACAAAACCATGTCTGACCCACCTCTATTAGAAATGCTACATCTAAAGAAATCCCAATCCCTCCACACCACACACTCCAGAGACCTCAACCTCATTACCACAATCAACAGAACATGCCTGAAGGACAGGTTCCTCACCCAGAGACTGCCCATGCTCTGGAATATACTTCCCATACATGTCAAACAGAGCACCTTGCTGTCCCTCTTCAAGAGAAATCTTGATGAGTGGATGGGTAATAGAAAGTTCACCCTGGGGATCACTCCAGTGGCTCTACTTGATAGAGGCACTGGGAACCAACGTCGGGTGGCACGATGCCAGGGCACTTCTATGGGCTATGCTTGTAAAGGCTCCAGGGCCATTAGCCTAGTACATTCCTATGAACCTATGAAGATCGGTAAATGTGATTGTGTGAGGCTGATTCATTACTGAGATCAACATACTATGTCCCTATTATTCTGTGTCAGGCATTCCTGCCTAAGACTTTGTTTATTTGTCTGTCTTCTTTGAAAATTTATCTGGAGGATCAAAAACTGAAAGTGCTTGCTCAGATTATGATGGTGTCAGAGTCTTTGTTTGCTGGCGTCCTTTCAATGCTGAAGAAGTTTAAGAACTCAGGGTACAGACTTCTGCTGCTGAGTTATACCTGAATATCTCTGTAGTGTCTTGTAATGCAGCCTTGGACTGTGCAGCTGCTGATGCTGCTCTCTCTGTTGTGACTCTGTCAGAGGTTAATATGGCACAACTATCTTGAATGTCCATCACATCCGAACAGTCATCTGCTTCAGCTGAGAAGGGGAACTGCAGCTTGTAATTTCAGAGGGACCAAATGGCATACCTCAAATCTTAGGGAAGAAATTTCCAGTTCCTTGATTGAAGTACCTCAGGGATTAGTGCTCCCTCATTTGATATAGTCAGACATTCAAGTTAAGAAGAAACAGAAGTCTTAACAGTCTTCAAGGATCCTCAGAAGGAATGGCAGGATTTTACCCAAGGCCTTTTCATGACTCTTATGTCTTTAAAGCCTTTCTTTCTTTCTTTCTTTCTTTCTTTCTTTCTTTCTTTCTTTCTTTCTTTCTTTCTTTCTTTCTTTCTTTCTCTGTCCTGCTGCTCTTCCATTTACTTCTTCTTCTTCTCCTCTCAAAACACATAGGGAGGAAGCACAGGAAGAGGAAGATTCAGATTTGGATAGAGAGAACTCTTTGGTATACTCTTCTTAAATTCATTGTTTTGTAACCTATGCTTCAGATTATAAAGATACATTATCTCCTGATTCACCTATAGTGTTAATCTCTTTTGGGGATACTATTATAAGATGATGCAGCATTTTCATTGTGAAAGTTCTCAGTTGTCTTATATCTAGAAAAATGATTATGCTCTGTTGGAAATGGGTGTGCCTAAGCCTTCAGCCCTTCCTCCTGTTTTAGAAGCCTTGTTGGATAGTTTTTCCACTTCTTTTTTAAATCCTGAGTCTCAGCCACCTGCTCCTAAGAAACCTGGCAGGTTTCATGAGGTGCTGGATTCACAAAGGTTCTTACATATGAACCCTACTTTCTGATCAATTTGTTATTACTCGTTCCACTGAAATACCTTCTAAGCATCTCCCTTCTTCTAATGTGTTACTCACAGATAAAGGAAACAGGGCCATTGATAGATATGGCTAGAAAGTTTGTACATCTGCACTTTAACCTTTTGACCTTTTAATTACCAGACCCATATGATTAAGTACGCTTTGTCTATTATGGGTAACCTGGGTAAGGTGCTGTCAGATTCTGGTGACAAAGAAATTAAGGCTTCTGCATTATCTCTTAATTAATTCAGCTTTTAAAGTTGCTATGCATTCTACTAAGTACAGTGACGTTTTGATGTTGCAGATGCCTCATCCAGGGCAGTGACCACTGACTTGGTTCTTTGAAGGTTTTATTGGCACTTAGATTTTCAGTCTTCACCTAAGGATGTCAAAGTCTCTTTTGGATAAGTACCATCTTTTTAGTTTCATAGCTACAGAGCTTTAAAAAAACACTTGTAAGAAAATGGTTAGCTCATGCAGGACATTAAACAAACCTTTCTTGCTTCTGTTCTGAAATTTAAAAGAAATTACTTTAACAAGGCTAATCGCTTTTTTTCAGAAGGATGAAAACTCTTCTCTAAAAGGTAAAAGACCTTCCAAAGATGGTTTCAAGACAAGTCTCAGCAGTGTTCCAGGGGATCAAAATCTTCCTTTCCTGACAGATCACCCTCCTTTTAATTATATGCCTCCTCTGTTCAATTCATCTGACTTCAGCCTTTCTCAGGTTCCTATATGTTAAACACTGTCCCTTTCTGTGCCAATCTGACTATCTATAAGTTCAGACAAATATGTTCTGTCCATCATACAGGGAGGTTACAAAATGTACTGGAATGCTTTCTTTCATCCCTCAGGGTTCCTCAGCCCCACCAAGCCAGATTTTTCCTTCTCTACATCTTTTTTGAGGCCCCTTCAGTCAGAGGACAGCAGAATTGATACATCCACATTTACAAAAAAAAGGTTTTTATTTAGAATGTCTCTGGTTCCCAGAAAAGATGGCACTTGGAAACCTATATTGGATCTTTCTTTCCTCAACACATTTTTCAAAGTTCCAAGTCTGAAGATGTTGACCCTTCAGTCCTTGTGTACAGTGATTCTTCTATAGACTTTCTTGGTGACATTTTATTTAAAGGATGTCCACTTTCATATTCCATTTCATCAGCAATACAGAAAATTCTTGCAGTTTTGTGTCTCTTCATAGCACTTTTAATGTTCTGCTATATCTGCTTGTCTTTCTACCGCCCCTAGGGTATTAACAAAGTACCCAACTTCAGTCATTGCCTTCTGCCGTCTTAAAGCTATTCAAATCCTTCCTTATATAGATGGTCTCCTCATTCAGGCTGCTAAGCAAGACTTTCTTCTGACTCACTTAAAATTTGTTATGGTGGTTCTGAGCAATCTGGGGTTTACTCTGAATCTAAATAAGTCTTGCTTAATTCTATCCTAGAATCAGACTTTCCTATGATGCAGCTCAACACACTGTCAAAGAGGGCTTTCATTTGGTGGACAAAGTACTTTTCATAGTAGAGCAATTTAAGAACCTTTTTCTCCTGGCTATGGCCTCTGCAAGAGAGTATGTCCTTAAATGCCCCTGTTTTATATTGGTGAAACAAAAAGGCCTTTTAAAGTCAGATTGCTTGAACACATCAGAGACATTGAACATGTTAAAATGTCTAGCTTAGTAGTAGAGCATTTTTATTATGAACATCAGAGTCAGTCTGATGGGTTAGTAGGTACAATATTAGAGAAAGTTGTAGATAATTATTTGTACAAAAACATTAAAAATGTTTTATTGTATAAAGAAGCAGTTTATATTTTAAAATTTGATACTTTGGCACCATATGGAATGAATGTAGATTTTAATTGGAGAGTTTTGCTTTAAATAATTTTGTAAGTAATTAGATAATAGAATTATTGGATAATTGAATGAATGTATTATAAATATGGAGTATGAAGTTTGTTCAGTATTCTCCTGTGAAGGCATTAGCCGAGACGTCAGAGGAATAAATGCTGTTTTACTTCTTTTTGGGTCACTGTTTTCTGGTTTTTACTCTACTGGTTTCATTTGTGGTTTAATTGGTGTTGGTTACATGGCCAGTGACCCAAATATAAATGTACCCAGAGTGTTTCGAGGCACTATGGAGTTGCATCAGAGACCTATGGATAAGTATTTATCCCAACCTAATGAGAGAGTGGTGAATTTGTCTTCCACTGAGGCTGTTATTGGATCCGTGAATAATCTGCAGTCCTGTGTTTTGAATTTACAAGCCTAGAACAGATGGGAAACAAACCGGAATTACAGGCTTTCTAATCCTTTTTCATCTGTTGAACGGAAACAACATATACCCATGAGTACGAATATAAAGGTACTGTGTGAGTCTCTTGAGCAATTATTTTATAAAGTGACATCTGTTTTTCTCAATGTACAGAGTTTGACTAAATATTTAGAATTAGAAATAACCCCCTGTGGTCTAAGTGTGTATAAAGACCCAGCGACACCTTTCAACCTGGAAGATGAAGTAGATTCTGTCTTCCATAAACGCTGGATACAGGCAGCCCATAAATGTACAACTGAATGGGTCGCTATACTTATCGAGCATGACAGGTTGAAGCAAACTAATCTACAAAAAGATATTAATGTTTCATGCAGTAATATTTTGTCCAAGACAGGTCCAGAATTTCTTGACAATATCCTGAAAGATATTAATAACAAACTGAAGGGTCACGAACAGGATATTATGGACAGAAAAAAGAACAAGTTAATCAGAGACATTAGAGACTACGATAATGGTTTGGCCTTCATTTCGAAGACCAATAGGAAGAACGCTAAACATCATGTGACTTTTAAGGAAGGGAAGAGGGTGGATGAGCGGCGTTCATTCAGCTCAAGGCCATCTTTTGAAACAGCTTCATCGGGCATGGATGATAATGCATATAATGGGGAATATCCACCCTTACTACCAGCACAAAACATGCAACAACATCAACAAACTTTTCAGAACCATGGGGGGAATAAAACGTTTCACCAGGGCAAGAAATGACAACGAGAAGGACAGTTTAACCATCAGTATCAACAATACCCCCAACAACAGTACCAGCAATGGCAACATAAGAACAAGAGGGGTAGATGGTAAAGTGGACTCTTACATGATAAATGTGTCTGGTTATAGTCTAAATATGTATGAACAGGCCATATTAGAATGTGGCCTGAAATTTATTCCTACTGTACTACCGAGGTTACATGATTTGAAAAGTGATGTGTTCAAGTTTATTAGGAAATTGAAATTGAAGTACATGTTCAGGCATAATTTAGAAATTATACCTCAGATGTCTGATGAAAATGTTTCTCTTATGTATGATGATGACAATGAACAAGTCTCTCTTAGCAGTAATGATAGTTTTTTCTCTTGTGTGTCTGATGATGTTACTAATGCATATTTCTTGTTTGATACAAGTAGTATAGAAACAAAAATTAAATTTATACCTGTGTTTAATTGTATGGAAATTAGGCAGTTTCAAAATATATTAAACTATTCTGTGGAGCAAGAATTTGTTGAATTAAAAAAAAGTATGAATATTAACTACAATCTAACTAAAAATGAATGGTTAGCACTGCAAGCATTGGGAAGAAATTCAGATTTGATATTCAAACCTGCAGATAAAGATAACAAACTAGTTTTGTTATATATTTCCCAATATTTAGAAATGTGCTATAATCATTTAAATGATGTCACGATATATGAAAGAGTTCAGGGGGAGATGTATGAGCTGGCTATCTCTGAGTATGAACAATTGTTACACAAGGGTATCAGGTTAGGGTACCTGCCTGAAGATGATGTTAAAAGGAAGTTCTGTCATAATAATACTAGTATGGCATATTTTTATTGTGTACTAAAAATTCAGTAAAGTATGGTTAATCCACCAGGGCGCCCTATTGTCTCTGGAAGTAATTATTTTTTACATAATATCGGATGTCTTTTATATGAATTAATGTTACCAAAGGTATTATTGTTACCAGCCTATGTGAAAGATGTATTAGATTTTTTGTATAAATACAAAACATAGGCTGGAATGACCAGATGTATTGGATTACTCTTGATGTAAGAGTTTATACACCAATATGTATCATGAATTTGGTCTAGAAGCAGTGAGATTTTTCTTGGGGTAAGGTCCAGCTACTGAATATATAGTGGAAATATTATTTTTTGTCTTACAAAAAATTTTTTTTTAATTTAGAAGAGAGTTGTTTAGACAAAAACAGGGTACAGCAATAGGGGCAGATTTTGCCCCCTCATATGCCAACTTAAGTATGGGTCTATTTGAACAAGAATGTATTTACAGAACTTCATTTTTTCAACAATATGTTAAAAACTATAGTAGGTTTATAGATGACTTGATTTTTTTGTGTGAAGGAGGGGAAACAAAAATTGATGAATTTATATCAGAGTTGCAAAATAATAGGTTCAACCTCAAATTTGAAGGTATACAAATAAGAAAAAAAGTATAATTCTTAGATGTAGAGATAGATGTATCTAAGGGATATCTACATACTAAGATACATAGAAAATTTGAAGATCAAGTTAAGTACTTGAAGGCTACAAGTTGCCATCCGCCTCATACTATAGAGATGCTTCCTATTGGAGAGTACACGAGGTTGTATAGATTATGTAATGATACAGAATAATTAAGACAGAAAATTCATAATATAATTAATATGTTCTACTCAAGAGGGTATAGCCAGAAAATAATAGATAAGGCTTATTATAAAACTAGTCAGATTAATACACATGAATGTAAGAAAAATATAATAAGGTATGATAGTAATGAAAGAAAAAAATAATTCACAGATTTATTTTATTACATTATATAGTGTTTTTAGTAATAAAGTTATAGCCATGGTGAAATATTATTGGAATTTTTTTTTTAAATCCGGGAAACAAGAGAATGGTTACCAGGGAATTTGAAATTCTCTTATAAAGTAGGGAGAAATATTAAAAGTTTTTTAGTTAAAGGTAGAGTGATTAAATCAGAATTAAAATTTTATGATACACTGAGATTAGTTGGTACTGAAATCTGTGGTAAATGCAAGGCATGTACGAATATAGTTACAGGGTTTGACAATATAAATGGTATAAAATTTAATGGGAAAGCAAATTTTAAATGTAATACAGAGGGTGTTATATATGCACTTAAATGCCCCTGTAATAAGTTTTATATTGGTGAAACAAAAAGGCCTTTTAAAGTCAGATTGCTTGAACACATCAGAGACATTGAAAATGTTAAAATGTCTATTTCAGTAGCAGAGTATTTTTATTATGAACATCAGAGTCAGTCTCATGGGTTAGTAGGTACAATATTAGAGAAAGTTGTAGATAATTATTTGTACAAAAACATTAAAAATGTTTTATTGTATAAAGAAGCAGTTTATATTTTAAAATTTGATACTTTGGCACCATATGGAATGAATGTCGATTTTAATTGGAGAGTTTTGCTTTAAATAATTTTGTAAGTAATTAGATAATAGAATTATTGGATAACTGATTGAATGAATGTATTATAAATATGGAGTATGAAGTTTGTTCAGTATTCTCCTGTGAAGACATTAGCCCAGATGTCAGAGGAATAAATGCTGTTTGACTTCTTTTTGGGTCACTGTTTTGCGGATTTTACTCTACTGGTTTCATTTATGGTTTAATCAGTCTGGGGTTTACTCTGAATCTAAATACATCTTTCTTAATTCTATCCTAGAATCAGACTTTCCTATGATGCAGCTCAACACACTGTCAAAGAGGGCTTTCATTTGGTGGACAAAGTACTTTTCGTAGTAGAGTAATTTAAGAACCTTTTTCTCCTGGTTATGGCCTCTGCAAGAGAGTTTCTCAGAGCCTAAGGATTTAAGCCACTGATGATTCCTCACCAGACTCCGTATGAGGAAGAGTCAGTGGTATCTGAAATCTTTCTGGACTATGCATTGCTATCCATTAACCTTTCTAATTCCTCGTTTGTCCTTCATCAAGAGGGAAATTTTATGGTGGATCAAGCAGATTTCACACATAAGTCCCTTTCTGGTTTCTTCTTATTGCTGGGATTTGTTCACAGATGTCTCAGATCTCCCATGAAGAGATTGTTTCAGGGACATCAGAGTCCAAGGCATGTGGTCTTTAAAGGAAAAAAAGAAGACAACATAATCATAAAGGTGATGTAGGTTCTTAGTGTAGCCCTTCAATTCCTGCATTATCTCTGGACTGGGTGTAATCTTCAGATCTACACAGAAACACCATGGTCATCAACAAGTGGAGGGGGGGGGGGCACAGAATTTTATCACATCTGCAGAATAGCTTTGATAGCTTGAGAGAGAATCATTCAACACAAAATCTTTCTGCAGGCTGCGTACCTACCATCAGGACGGAATGTGGTAGCAGATGCTTGAATAGATCCAGAGCAGACCCTCATGAATGGATGCTACACAGAGAAGTCTTTCAGGACATTGTCCATTGGTGAGGTACTCTGCAGGTAGACAATTTTTCCTCCATAAACAACAGACAGCACGGGATGTTTTGCTTATCAATACTATGCCATAAGGCTTGGAGAATGGATGCCATGGCTTTTCCTTGGAAAAGGTGGTTCCTTTGATTCCCAAAGTTCTTTTAAAGTTCAATAAGGACAAACAAAAATCTTGTTGGTGGCTTCCTTTTTGTCCAGGCAACATTGGTTCCCCCTTCTTTTTCATTTGTCCAAGGTCAGCCACCATAAGTCACCTCACAGGATGGACTTGCTCACACAGGCAGTTTAATCTACCCCAGTCTACAGACTTTGAATCTGACTCCCTGGGTGACAGAATGTTAGTTCCTTTTAGGCATCAATTTTCAAAGGCTAGAAAACCAGATACGAGGAAATTGTCTGTCTCCAAATGGAAATGATTCTCATTTTAGTGTGAAAGAAAGAATCAAGACCCTTCTAGACAAGATGTTCCTAATATTTGGGCTTATTGGTGTGAGTTGCTCAATGCTGAGCTAACATTGTTTTCTGTTAAATTGTATCTGTAAGCCATTTTTGCTTGCCTACCTCTAGATTCACTACTTGATTTTTGAGGTCAAACAGTTTTTAAAGGGACTCCTACATATCATACCACCAAGAAGAGCTAACCCTCCTTCTTATGACTTGAACCATATCCTGGTAAAGCCTACCTTATTTTCTTTTGAGCTTGCTCCTTCTGCTTCTCTAAAGACTTGTACTTAGTTGCTGGTGGCATTGACTTTTGCTAAATGGGTATTAGATGGATATTACTCCCTTTCTTTCATTTTCCATAGTGATATGGTTACTTTCTGTGCTAATCCTTCTTTTATGCCTAAGGTTGTTAACAAGCTGTTAGTGAGCTAGACCATTAACTTACCTACCTTTTCCTTTTTTCTCAGAATAAGAGGGAGAGGATCCTTCATTCCCTGGAAGTGAATATAGGCAGCTCTAGTTTTACTTGGACAAAACCAGTTCTGTCAGAAAATCAGATCAGCTTTTTTGTTAATTTCCAAGGCCAAAACCTTAGGTTCTCCTGTTTCCAAACAAAGTACTTCTAATTGGATATCCCAGGCTTTCTCTTTCTGTTATTTCTTCCATGATAAGCAAATTGTAGCCCAAATTAAAACATATTCCACTAGATGTGCTGCTTCCTCAAGGGCTTTCTTCACTGGTCTAGATCCTGGTCTAATTTTGAAGCAGCTGCTTGATCTTCAATTCACAGCTTTACAAAACATTACAAGACTGATGGGTTTTTTTTTCTAGAATCAAAGCAGGATTTTCTAGCTCAATCATTCTAGGTCCTTTGGATCATAGTCCTGTTCAGGTTGTTTTCTCCCTCCCTATCTTCTTAGACAGCTTTGAGAAGCTCCCATCGGTTAATAACACTGCAACAGTGATCAAGGAAGGACATAGTATAGCCATGTGAGCAAAAACTATAAAAGTAAATGTCTGATTGATTACTTTTATAGCATTACATCCCCCTTCTTTCCCCATTTTTCTTTCTTCTTTTTATGTACATAGGTAGAGTCTTTATTTTTTCTGCCTCTTCTTTGACTTGTACACATGCAAATAGTAGGTTCTCCTTCTGCTTCATTTCCTTGTCTGTGGGAAAAAAAGTCCTACAGTGATTCACATCCATACATCCCTTATGTACCTATGCCTCTGAGTTGATGTCATATGTCAGAGGTACGGTACAAGGGGAGGGCTCTAAGCTTTGGTATGCTGTCTAGGCATATGAATATCCTTAACAGGATATCCTATGATTTAATAATGCTGCAATATTGATCAGTCAGGTATTTACTTTTAAGGCAAGTTCTTACACAGCTGTACTGTCTTTCTAGCAAATCTTTCTTTCATGCCTTGAAGTGTTTTCTGAATTTAGTCTTATTTGGTTATTACAGTTATAGGTTCATAGGTTCATAGGATGTTACTATGCTATTGGTCCAGAGGCATTTATAAGCCTAGACAAGAACTTTGCCTATGTTCCCACAAAGTCAGCACCTGTTTCCCCAGTCTAGCAGGGACACAAGTGGGATCCCAGGGATGTATTTTCTGTTTCCCATCCTGTCATTCAGGTTCTTCTTAAAGAAGGCTAGTGAGGTACTCTGATTGACATGGAGAGGGAGTCTATTCCACAGATAGGGATATCTATATCTCTATATCTATCTATCTATATATCTATCTTTATATATATATCTATATATATATATATATATATATATATATATATATATATATATATATATATATATATATTTATACAGATATACATCAACTCCATCAAGGCTAGGTCTGAGATGGCTTTGTATGCCAGATACAGGTCATCTCTGAGCAGCCTGTACAAGACTGAGTAGAGGGACAGTGCTTTTAGCTTATCTGTATAGAATAGGTGTTTGAGACCTTGGATTTTTCTGGTCAAGAACCTCTGTGTTCTCTCCAGCTGCTGCATGTGCTTGGGAAAGTACATGCCAAAGGGGGCACTGTACTCGATAATGGGTGTGATAAGTGTGTTATGACGTCCTTGTTCCTGGATGAAATGTCCTTACTTATGAGGTGGGCCATGTAGAAAGTCTTCACAATTGACTGCGTGCTTAGTACATTGTTATTAATGTGATAATTAGTGGGAAAGCCACTGGCATTCAATTTAAGGTCATGTTTCTAGCACCAGTCACCAGTCATTAGTTTGGATAAGGCCCCCTTGCAGGATTTTCACATCAGTAGGGGGAATATTAGACAGCACCCAGTTTGCAGTCATCTACAAATGTGGGTCAGCCACAGACCACTGGTTTGGCTTGCACCTCAGGAAAGTATATCCAAAACAGTAGATGCCTCAAGACCAGTCCTTGGGGTACGCCACTCATTACAGGTCTGCTACTAGAAGTGCCACCCCCATTTTAACTGAGTGCATTCTATCTGTGAGCCATTTAAGTTAGCTACCCATCTGGTAACATATGGATGGATGCCTAGCTGGGAGAGAGTTTATCTTTTATGCCTGAATGGGGAATAGTGTTGAAGGCTTTGGCTAGGTCAAGGTAGGTGATGTTCACTGTCTTCCCCTCATCTATGGCTTTGGTTTAACAGACATGTTCTCCCTTTGACAAACCCAAACTGTGTGGGGTCAAGTGTTTGGAGGTTGCCAAGCTCTTTGTTTATAAGGTTCATGATAATGCATTCCATGGCCTTGCAGATCAGGCTAGTTAGGCTGATGGGCCTATAATTGCCTGGGTCAGTGAACCTTTGTGTAGAGGGATGACAGTAGCTGTCCTCCATTCAGCTTGGATGAAGCTGGTGCTCAGGCTTTGGTTGCATAGGGTTCTTGATGGCATCTGCTTTCATCAAAAGAACAGAAAAAGAATTCTTCATTATTTAGATATTCATAGAGAACTCAGGTTTTATTTAGAAAGATGAAAAGCCCTGAGAAAATCTGACCAATTGCTTGTGTCCTTAGCATGTAATAAATTGGGCTTTATAGTTTCAAACTCTTTTCTTCTGTTATGTTATACAAATCATGACAAAGAGATTCCAGGCATAGTAATATCCCATACTACCAGAGTGATAGCTAAATGATCCTATGTCCACACCTTCACTAAGCATTACAAACTGGATATTCAGTTTAGTATAAGAACTGTTTTTTCTAAAACTGCTATTTATGGTATGCTAATCTCAGAGGGAGTACTTCCTTCCCTCACTCAGCTTGAATAAAGTCTGGTAGTATTCCTAGATGTTAAGAATACAGCAGCAATGATCTACTGAAGAACATTGTACAAAAGGGATGGTGGGAGAGTATTAGTACTGCAACAGTGATTTATATGAACATCTCAGAGGCTGCCCCTCCTATGGAACAGGCTTCCCATCCATGTTAAGCTGAATTTGTTTATTACCCAGTTTAAGTGGGTCTACTTCAGTAGACCGACAGTGCACAAGAACGACATTCACAACATCGAGACTGGAAGACCAACAATGGAAATGACCGACTGTTTGAAATCCCAACGCTGAAAACACCAACATGTGAAATGAGCATGACTGTGCAAGTATGCGATAGTGACGGACATTAGTGTTCGGGTAAGGTAAGTGTGCAATAGTGACGGACCTTAGGGTTAGAGTGCGGGTAAGGTAAGTGTGCGATGGTGACAGACTTTAGGGTTAGGGTGCAGGTAAGGTGAGTGTGCGATAGTGACGGACGTTAGGGTTAGGGTGCGGGTAAGGTAAGTGTGCGATAGTGACGGACTTTAGGGTTAGGGTTTGGGTTAAGGTTAGTGCATAGATAGTTGTGTATGTAAGGTTTAGTGTAGGTTTGTAAGTTTTCTGGTGTGCTTGTGTTGTGTGTGTGTTGTGAGTCGGTGTTATGGTGTTTGGTAATGTGGACTGTCGGTTTTGTGTGGTTTCGGTGTTTTGGTGTCGGCGTTTTGGCTGTTGGGTTTGTGGTGTATTGGTGTAGTGTAGGGGACACATTTAAGCACAACCTAGGCAAGTGGACAGGGAATAGGCAATTTATACTGGGCCTGGCACCCATGTCCCATTGGAAAAACTTGGCTAAGCTTAGAAACCCCCCCTGGCTGATTAGCCTGGTAACAATCTATGAATCAATGAATCTACCATTTTGGTAAGTTACCTAAACAGTTTACATTCTCTGTCTAAAAGTCTATTTCCTCTTGATTCTTTCAGATGAGCCTCTCTGTATGTTCTGAAGTTCTGCCAGATTTTAGCATGTGTGTCCTGTGTGTACCTATCCAATCTCTTCTGTCAGCCCACAGTTTCATTGTATAGAGTTTACCTATTTAATATTTCTCCAGCTGGCTGATACAGCTTTCTTACATTATAAGTACTTGGCCCACAATAATACACTTGTATGCTGTGTTCCTTATCCCTTCTTTTTGCATTTGACCTGTAATTTACTTTTGATAACCTTAACCAAAAATTTCCAATCACCATATTTGGTTACAGGTCCTGTTAAGTTTTGGTTTATTCTCAACACAACCACCACTCTCAGAAACTATGGTATTTCCCCCAGCCTCTAGCTCTTCAACTTAAATTAGGACTTGCATTTGCTCTTCTAGGCCCTCTGTCTTATACCTTTCTATTTTAGTCTACAGTTCCCTGGATTCTGTAATGTTTGCCCATGATGAGGTTCCTTATTTGATGCAGGCCCAATGACATGATAACCATTCTAATTTTGCCCCCACTTGTCGAATGATTTTTGTCCTTTTACCCATGTAAGTGAGAAGTTGTCATCTACTGTCTCCAAAAGGGTATTACCTACCCATTAACCCATATGTGGAGGTAAGGAGGTCTCCTTTATACTTGCTAAATCTTGTTTATTCTTTCCCATTTAAATTGACAATAAATGTTATGATTATATATCATCCGTCAACTTCCGAAACTGCTTTAAGACTACCAAAAGGGCATTCTCCATTTTTTCTGTGAGTAAAATATAATCAACATCTAGTATGAGTCATAGTTCTCCTTCATTGTCCAGACCATCATGCAACACAGCTCAGTTTGCTGTAAGATTAACATCTACACAGGCTGAGTATCTCAGTAATTGCAGCATAAAATGCTGCGAACAACTACTTAATATGCAACATGTTGATATAGCAGGCTGTACTGGGCACGGGCAATGCTACACATGCTAAAAAGGAGTTGCATTACAAGACTTCCACCCACTCAGTCTGTAAAGAGGAAGGATATCAGACCTAGACACTTTGATAGTTCCCTAGATGATGGTTTTCAATGACTTTCACTTAATCATGAGGAATGAATGGCCTGGTCAGGTTAGAGGGCTGATAATCTGCAAGCAACAGGGAGAGAATGGCATATGAAAAAAAAACAATGTTTTTCAGTGGTGTAGCTTCTGTAAGGAGTTGGCAGGTTTTCACTGTGATATATGAGCTTTGCAAAGTGTTCTAGTTTCTTTCCACTTCCCGAAGGCATCCAGTAGGTAAAATGACGATCCTCCAAATTGCCTGCAGGTGTGTGTGTGTGTGTGTGTGTGTGTGTGTGTGTGTGTGTGTGTGTGTGTGTGTGTGTGTGTGTGTGTGTGCGTGTGTGTGTGCGTGTGTGTGTGTGTGTGTGTGTGTGCGTGTGTGTGTGTGTGTGTGTGTGTGTGTGTGTGTGTGTGTGTGTGTGTGTGTGTGTGTGTGTGTGTGTGTGTTTGTGCCCGTTAAGTGCCAGACTAGACTCCTCCCCTATGAACCTACACCAAATACGGTGTTTCCTAGATAATAAACTAAACAAACAAATAAATAAATACAATTAAAATATGTGAGAGTGACTAGATGCGACAAAATATGAAGTAAAGATTAATATTATAAGAAAGATCGGTGAGGAACAGTCAGTTTTCACAAGCATGAATGAGGGAAGTAAATGTCTTGTACTGAGACCAAGAAGAAGAAATCTAGATTCCTGATTAATTCATGGTGATAAAATATGTTCTTTTTCTGTAAAGACTTCCAAACAGAAATATATGTGACCCAACCTGTATTCAACATTAGATCAGTGTTGTCAAACTAAACACAGCAACAGGTCAAAACATTCTTGCTTGAAAAACAATGTTTGACAGACAGGTCAGTGGCATAAAGCCTGCAGATAAGATAAAAAGATAGGCTTCTTTCTAAAAATAATAATAATAATAATAATAATGACAAAAAAGATAAAGACATGGATTGCCAATAACATATCAGCTTTGAGCAGAGGCACTATACTGTACAAAAATCAATGGGACAAAATGTTCTGAGTACAACCGAAAAGAGGGTGAAGTAAATGAATGCCTACAGGGCCTCAACCTATATTGTCCTGGATGACTTTCTTCATATTTGCAAAACTTTTGATACCATGAATGCCCATACTAAAGACCTTAACATTCACTGCAACATAAACTGAACCTGCTGGCATGATAGACTTCTCATTCAAAGAATTCCTGTCCTCTGGAACAGACTCCCCTGTCATTTTAAACAAAGTATTTACATCACTTCCTTGAAATACAAACTGGCTGAATAAATAAATAACTACAAATGCACCCCTGGTCATGCTCAACAAAACCTCACAGAAAAGAAAGGTAAGTAATAGGAACTGCAGTGGTTGGATCTTCTCGATCAACTGCCTAGCAGCAATCTATAAACCTATGAATCTCTAATGACTGCATATGTGTTCATGAACCTGCAAGAATACATAAAAGCCCCTTGACATTTATACTGTAATGAGAAGCCTCTTTAAGTTATCAAATGGTTATTTGCCCTTCTGTCCTAGCAAAGTAATAGGCATAAAATGAATCAGATTATGTGGAACAATTTGATCTTTATTTTGACAGCATTAAATAGGTTGATTTGTCAGCTGTTCTATTCATTGAGCAGTACATATTAGTGGTTAATGGGATAGTCAGAGGATATAGCCACTTTCATTTTCAATTCCAGTTACTAAATTGAGAATTTTTAAGTACCGAAATACAGACACTTATTCAAATGTTTTGGTTGTCTGCTGGTTGACTACGAGAAATAACTTTACCAACCACTAACTACATGGAAAATGTGTTACTTGCAGTGGTGGGGGTGTGATATCTGATCTATATGTGTGGGAGGATGGTATAATGGTTGAGGTGTTTACCTTACATACACAAGGTACAAGTTTGATTCATACATGTGGTAAATGTCTAGGCTTAAAATGGCCCACAAGGGCAGTTAACCTACTACTAATGTATTAATGTATTTAAATATATCCTGAGGGTATATGAGCGTCCAACACTGCCACAGAGAACAGAAGAGGGGAGAACTGTACAATACAGCACTGTTAATTCCCTATTGTATTGTTTCAAGCAGAAAAATACAGCAGTGGATTTGAAGTTCAAGCTGTGTGGGGTATATACCGCCCTATAAACAAAATTAATTTGTTTAGTTATTTATTGTTGATATTATAGAAATCAATGTTGGCAAGTTGGAGGCTAGCCATACTGCATACTGCACCAGACTAAACATAATCAGGTACTGATGATCATATAGATTTAAAGGTATATGTATATATATTTTAATGTTTTAACTTGTGGTACTGGACATAATATTGTTCTACTTGGGCTCCTACTTCTTTTACCAGTGGATAGAGGAAAGTAACTAATATCTGGGGTTGGGAGGGTGGCTTAATGGTTAATGTGTTTGCCTTACAAACACAAGGTGCAGGATTTGAATCTCACAAGGGATAACTGGCTAGGCTTAAAATGGCTCACAAGGGCATTTAGCTTATTACTAATCTATGAACCTATCTGTGAAGAGTTTGACAGACTAAGCAGACCCTTTTCATGTCAGTAACGGAACTGATATTAGACTGGTTTTAAAACAAGAAATGTATGTTTGATAATTAGTAGCCCATATATTAAAATTTGATTAAGATGATAACGTACTGGGAATGTATATGCTGAAAGGAAGAAATCCTGCTGAGTTGCAATAATATATCATAGGACTGTGAAGGCTTTGAATCAGGTAGATTGTGGTAAGTTTATGACTAAGGAAAATTTGCTGGAAACTAGAAGCTCTCTTGAAGTCTTTCAGTATGCTGCCTGTAAAGTAACTAACTGGGTACTGCATAACATATCTTTGACAGAGCTTAAAGTTAACTTATGTAGGTGCTTGATGACTAATTTTAAGAGCTAGAGATGCTTAGAATTTTTTTGAAGAACATGGTGATGTACCTAAGAAAGAAAAGGTGAAACATCAGAGCAGCCTACACTGTATGATTTTGATATCATGTTATAATTGTCACGTGGTTTTGCGAAATTATATGGTGCACAGCTAGCTGGCTTAGAATTTTCCAAGGCAACATAAATAGGCCACTCAATGTAGATAAGGCAGAAGAACGAAAGAAATAGGGTTGTCACCTTCTCAAATGGCCAAAGTGGGACATTTTCAGGACACACATCAGATTTTACAGGCTGACACATACCCACGGTCAGTACAAAGGATAGAACTTTACTTTTTTGCCTAAATAAAAGCTTATTCTTGTAGCAGTTTAGTTGCTTATTCTGTTTCTTGTAGCATTTAGGTATTTTAGATACAGAAATAACTATTTTATGCAACTATTACATAAAATATGGGACATAATTATGGCCTACAATCTCAGGACATTTGCCATTTTTAATATTTTTGGTCAGGACACAATTGCCCAAAGAGGGACTGTCCCTCACAAAGTGGGACAGGTGGTAACCCTAGAAAGAAAACTTGCTGCACACATTAAAATGGAGACAGTAACAAGGTAAAGTGAATAAGGATCTCTACAGTCCACAACAAAATGAGCTAAAATTAGATTAAAGCAATCAAAATATATATGTATGCAGCCAAGCAAAAAAAACAGTAAATGTGTCCTAACAACAAATATACATTGATTACTTAATGGATACACTTCACATTCTCAGTCAGCCAGCATGTCTGAATATTTACATGACATTAAGATTATAGATAAATCCTCATTTTGCTAATGTATATGTTAGCTTTTATTTTATGTTAGTTTTATATCTGTGTGCAGATATTGGCATAAATGGACCTTTCCAGACCTTTAATGGGCATAAAAATCGAAAATAAGATAAAAAATGAACTCCAGACAGTATACAGCTGTTCAAATGAGGTATGTTATTTTCTCACAGTGTACTTCATGCCTAAGTAAATTTTGTACAGCCTGACATGAGTCACAATAAGGTATGCAAATATAATAAAAAGACAGATATAGTATATAGCAAAATAAGATTTAACAAATTAGTAAGATACAGACTTTTGGGTAAAAATGCTTTCTCAAGTAACGAAAAAACTCCAGTATGTATACCCAATATATATATATATATATATATATATATATATATATATATATATATATATATATATATATATATATATATATATATATGTATATATATATATATATATATATATATATATATATATATATATATATGGGTCTACTACGGTTGATTGAAAACTCACTTGACTGAAAATGAAATTACTAGGACCACTTCACTGAAAGCTCACTTCACTAAAAACTCATTTCTTTGAAACTCATTTTGTTGAAAGTTATAAATGGCCTTTTCCCCACTGTAGTGCGACCCTGGAGTTAGTATAAAAAGTAAGGGGGGGTGTGAGGGGCATAGCCCCCCACATATTATAAACATTTTAAACTATACACAGTGATACTTACAAGTGCAATTAATAACTATTTCCAAAAGAGAATATATAACCAAGATATGTGGAGGGCTTTGCCCCCCACACCCCCCAATGTGGGGGGCTGTGCCCCCCACCCCCTTACTTTATATACTAATTCCAGGGTCGAACTACAATGGGTAAAAGCCATTTATAACTTTCAACAAAATGAGTTTCAGTCAAGTGAGTTTTCAGTGAAGTGAGCTTTCAGTAAACTGGGCCTAATAATTTCATTTTCAGTTAAGTGAGTTTTCAATCAGCCGTAGTAGACCCATATATATATATATATATATATATATATATATATATATATATATATATATATACATATGGTTCCCTTTCAAAAGATCGAATGAACAAAGACTCAAAATTCATATGCCCAAGGCCAGAATATCTAATATTCATAAACTCGAAATTGTGCAGGGGAAGAAAAGCAAATTAAAAATCAGTTTTCTAAAGATTTTGCAGGGGGACAAGCCCTCCTGCACCACCCACACCCCCCCTATTTAAATATACCAACTCTGAGATTGCACTTCAGCGAGGAAAAGGGAAATCTCTGGTTCCGCGCTATATTCATAAGGGCACAATGGGAGAATTTCCACTCCTCCGCAACTCGCATATTAAACCAGTAATGATATAGGGGGACCTAGCTCCCTAAATATTTTCAAAGCTTCCCTTAACAATTTCGAGTTACTTAAAACTCAAGATTCTGGGCTCGAGCTTATGGATTTTGAGATTTCAGTAATTCGATCGTGTGAAGGGGAACTATATATATATATATATATATATATATATATATATATATATATATATATGTATATTAAAATATTGTGAAGTGGATGATTTTTGTTATATATTTTTTATATATTTTCTATATTTTTTTATATCTATTAACATGTATTTATTTAACATTTTGTCACTGACATCACAGTTTGTATTGCCCTTTTACATTTTTGTTTCCTAGGGGGAGTGGCTATTATCAAGTGAAGCACAAAGGGAGTCTTTAAAATGTGTTCTGTGTTTGATTTTAATTTGTCTGATGAAGTTCTTTTGTTGAGGATGAAAGTGCTTACCAGCTTTCTATTGTCTTACAATAAACTTTTTTGCTTTACTTTGTGGACTACCGGCATTTTCTACAGCATCAATATACCAGTGGTTTTATTGTGGAGTATTTGGTTCGCACACTTCTGCAGTTTCGTCAGTAGTTTCTTTCTGTCTTTTGGTGCTTAATATATTTATATATATATATATATATATATATATATATATATATATATATATATATATATATATGGGAACACTTCAAAATGCCGAAATGCTGAATTGGGAACGGAGATCTGCATACAGCGTGTAATAGGAGATTTCCCTTTTTCTCGCTGTAGTGAGAAGTAGTGGGGGTGTGGGGGCTGCAGGAGGGCATTCTCCCCTGCAGAAACATTTAAATTATTGTTGGTTTTTTTTGTTTGTTTTTTTTGTTTTTTTTTTTTTATTTTGGATTGGTTTTGTAATTTCTATATTCTGAAAAATCGATCATATGGCCTCAATCATATGAAATTCGATGTTTCAGAATTTTGAGATTCTGAAGTAAATATATATATATATATATATATATATATATATATATATTTATATATGTGTATATATGGATTTGTATCACTTCACTGAAAGACCATTTCACTGATACCCATTTCACTGAGACCCATACCTCTCAACCTCTTAGAGCAAAAAATCTGGGCAAAGCCTAAAATGATGGTGGACAAATAGGGACATATTTTAAATATTGCTCTTACAAACTTAGAAAGTTGATAGAATAATAGGTTTTGCATTAGCATTAATTTTCTGAAGGATGTGGAGTCTTAAACTCAAATGTTTGTCATTATTTCATTACTTAAATCCTTAGCTATTTGCCAGAAAGGTATAAATTTTAGGAGGAACACACCAACAATATGAGGCAAAAATCTGGACATTCTGCAAAAATCTGTACAGTTGACAGGTATGAGTGAGACCAAATCACCTAAAGTTAATTTCACCTAAAACTAATTTCACTGACAAGTAGTACTTTAAGGCAAGTCAAAGGTATAAGCCATTTTCCCCACTGTAGTGTGATCCTAGTGTTAGTATATATAGGTGGGGGTGTGTGGGAGGCATAGATTCCACATTGGGGGTGTCGGGGCATAGCCCCCCACCTAGCTGGGTTTTACCAAATAATGTAAAACAAAACCAGACAACAGAAAACCAAATTAAGTAGGGGGCTACACCCCCCCAACTATATATACTAATACCAGGATAGCACTACAGTGGGGAAAAGGACATATACCTTTCACTTGCCTTAGAGTACTACTTGTCAGTAAAATGTGTTTTAGGTGAAATGAAATTTCAGTGAAATGAACTTTAGGTTATTTGGTCTCAGTGAAATGGGTGTCCGTGAAATGGTCTTTCAGTGAAGTGATACAAATCCATATATATGTATATATATATATATATATATATATATATATATATATATATATATATATATATATATATATATATATATATATATATATATATATATATATATACGGGTCTACTTCACATGACTGAAAAGTCAAAAAGCTGAATATTTGACAGAGACCACAATACCTAATTTTCACAATACTGAAAACTCATTTGACTGAGTCTCATTATACTGAAAGCTTACCATGCTGAATTTCAAAATACTGAATTTTAAGCCATAGACGTGATCTGTAAATAAACATCACCTTCAACTGTGACTTACTTGTGATAAAAAACATTGCTGTAACTTAAAGTGCTGACTGTCAGAATACTGATAATAGCATAGAAAGTGGTTTTGTAGTGTGTGGATATGTCTCTTTAAAATTTTATGGGGAATATTTAAAGTAATATGGCGGACGTTTTCTATGCTCCCGGCAGTAGTGGCAGTGTACACAGTACTGTAAAGTAAGAAAAAGTTATATGCCCTTTTCCCCACTGTAGTGCGATCCTGGAGTTAGTATATATAGTTGGGAGGTGTGAGGGGTATAGCCCCCCCCCTCACCTAGTTTGGTTTTATATCAGGTTGCTGTTAAAAGGATAAGTATTTTTTAAGCTCTGGAAATAGTTAGTCACTGGTGTTCTAAGTGTGCATGTCAAGTATATCTTCAGTGTTTTGAAAATTAGGTACTGTAGTCTCAATCAAATAAAATTCAGTATTTTGAGTATTCAGTCATATAAAGTAGACCTATATATATATATATATATATATATATATATATATATATATATATACAAAGTCCAATTAATTATTTAACTCAATTAAGCAACCTTAATTAATTAATGGTGTAAGCCCCTTTGCTTTACAACAAGCTTAAAGAGGTAAAACTCATTAATACCAGCTACATTCACAGCCTTTAATCTACTAAATCATTCATATTCACATACTTCTGTCCTATTTATGATATCACCTCTCCTTACACCCCCATTAACCATTTGTAACACTAAAACCTTAAAAGTATGCAGAGTATCATTAAGTGAAGCATGCTTAGCTAATGCTGTCTGGTTACACGAGTTGCTCAGAATAATACAGTACACAAATAAATGTTGTAGGAATCAAGCCCTCTGGCTTTATTTGCAGGGAGCAATTCATTAATAGTTTTGAGATGTAATCTTCTGTGATATTTGCCAGAATACAGTGGCGGGTGCAAAAAAACAGATAACTTGGAGAACAGGTCATGGCATCCAAGTTTAAGAATTCTAGCAGTTTTCAAAGGTATATGAGATGAAGAAATAAGTAATTTTCTTTTTAAAAAAGGGCATTGTGAAAGAAAGTTTGCAAATCCCCTGTGTTTAATCCTTGAGGAATGAGTGTGGACCTTAGGTGGGAAGAAAAACTCAAGTAACATAATAATGTGGGCTCCCTATTGAAGAGTCGGCATTCAGTATATTGAGTGCTGACATGCCGAAAGACAGAATGAAAATCTAATCCAGGAGAAGAGTGAATCTCAAATATCACTCTTTTCCTTTAAACATTATTTTTTGCATGGGGCAACCCCCCCCCGCCAAAGATATATGTACTAGCTCCGAGATATTCATACTTCAGTGAAACAGGAATATTCTGAGAAATGGCCATCCTGAACTTAGTATATGTAAGTCCACTTTTTCAGCCATGCAATCAATGTGTGGTCCCAACATATTGAATGGTTACCATGCCGGGGAATGTTGTAGCATATATGTGATCTTATCTAAGAAACAAAATTTATAAAACAACATGGTTAAACAAAACATTTCAGTTTAGAAATATGAGTATTGAAGTAATAGAGTCTGTAATATGGTTTAAGAAATGAAGAGTTTATCTACCTACTAGGGATTATCTAAAAAAAGAAAAAGAAATACTGCATGACTAGGCTGTCTTAACTCATTGGTGGTATTATAGAATAAGTGACTGTCTTTTAGGTCTAATGAGGAAGTTAAAGAAGGAATATTCCAGTTGCATGAGGAATGCAAAGTGACTGCTAGGCTTAATATGAAGTTGCATATACCCGAAGAAACTATGGGTTTTTGGTCTAATCAAAGAAAGGCATGTACAACTGCCAGTCTCCATCAAAATCATCATACAAGAGGAGAGTGTGCCAAGAGTTGTGATTGATAGTTCATAAGTTCATAGATTAGTACTAGGCTAACTGCCCTTGTGGGCCATTTTAAGCCTAGCCAATTTCCCCTTGTGAGAAACCAACCCTCCACCTTCTGTCTGTAAGGTAAACACTTTAACCATTATGCCAACCTAGTGAAAATAGATATCTGTCCTGCAACAACCAGGAAATGAGAATAGCACTCTTCCCTCAGAAGAATTAATTTACAGACTTAACTGTATTAAAATGCAAGTTAAAACAATCCTGCAGCAATTCATAGAAGAAGTTCTTTTTCCAAAGCCACAGGATTGGGAAAACACTGCTTGATTGCTGACAATGTGTTGTACCAGCAGATAGACATGGACTGGAAAGGAAGCAATTGAAAATGAAAAATATCAATTATGGAAATGATATGAATGCACCTACATGGGGAAGTGACTTGAAATGCCCTTAAATATTTGTTATACTTTTTGCAAGAGAGTGGTAAAGCCAGATTTCCTGCCTGTGCATTAAACAAATCTGTAAAAATTTTGTGTTATTATAAACTATGATATAGGGCCATGAGCATAATAGAGATATGGCATTTTATTTGTTTTAACAGATATAATATTAAATGGATGTAAAATATATGGAGGGGTAAAATAATCCCAAATGTTTTCCCCTATATAACAAATTAAATACAGGAGGGCTAGAAGAAATAGATGCATTTTTGTTTAATACTTCATTTCAAGATTACTCGGCTGAGAGGGATTTGTTTTCCTATGAAGTTAAATGGAGTTGTTATTCTTTTCTTTACATCATTTAGTAGCATCTGTGGTGATGCTCAGATCCAGTATCACATTTGTCATTGGATTGACACAGATGCATCAAGAGCAGATAGATAGGATAAAAGTTGCTATAAAAGTAAATGGTCAGGTTGCAGTTTATAGAGCCATGACATAGTTGTCATGTTTCTCTTCAGGGATGAACTGCTGTAGCAACTTTTAGGATTCTATGTATGTTTTTTTTAATTCTCTTTTTTCCTCAGTTGGTATTATTGAAAATTCCAACTAGAAAACATTAATGTATGGTAACTGAAATATATATCTATCTATATATGTATATATATATATATATATATATATATATATATATATATATATATATATATATATATATATATATATATATATATATATATATATATATATATATATATATATATATATATATATATGTAAATATATAGATATATATATATATATATATATATATATATATATATATATATATATATATATATATATATATATATATATATATATATATATATATATCTATATATATATATATATATATAAATATATGAGTCCCCTTCACATGGCCGATTTTTCACAAAGTCGACTTTCTATGGCCAAGACCATATGACCGACTTTCAAAAAGCAGACCATGGGGAACTGCTATCTACGTACAGTGTGGAATGGGGAAATTTCCATCTTCCACACTGTAGTGCAATCTCAGAGTTGGTATATTTAAGTTACGGGGGGTGTGCGGGCATAAGGTAAGTGCTCCTTGTGTTTTTTGTGTTTATTTTACATGGTCGGCTTTCCAAAAGTCGATCATATGGTCTCGGCAAGTCGACCATGTAAAGTAGACCCATATGTGTATATATATATATATATATATATATATATATGTATATATATATATATATATATATAGATAGATATATATATATATATATATATATATATATATATATATATATGTGTGTGTGTGTGTGTGTGTGTGTGTGTGTATATATATGGCTCCCCTTCAGTAGATCGAACCTTTAAAAGTTCAAACCTCATTTGGCTGAGACCATATGATCGAACTTTTAAAAGTTCGAACGGACTGAATGGAGATTTGCTACAGTGCGGAACGGGAAGATTTCCCTTTTCTGCAATGTAGTGCGATCTTGGAGTTGGTATATTTAAGTAGAGGGGGGTGTGAGGAGTGCAGGGGGGATTGCCCTCCTGCTACATAGGTTTAGTTTTATTTTTTTTTTATTTTTTTTTGTTCCTGCTTTAGTATTCAAATTTTTAAATGTTCGATGTTATGGTCTTGGCCATATCGTTTTCGGACATTTAAAAATTTGATCGACTGAAGTAGATCCATATATATATATATATATATATATAGATATATATATAAATATATATATATGTATATATTTATATATATATATATATATATATATATATATATATATATATATATATCTATGGGTCCCCTTCAGTAGATCGAACCTTTAAAAGTTCAAACCTCATTTGGCCAAGACCATATGATCGAACTTTTAAAAGTTCGAACGGACTGAATGGAGATCTGCTACAGTGCGGAATGGGAAGATTTCCCTTTTCCGCAATATAGTGTGATCTTGGAGTTGGTATATTTAAGTAGCGGGGGGTGTGAGGGGTGCAGGGGTGCTTGTCCCCCTGCTATGCAGGTTTTGTTTTGTTTTTTTTTTTATTTTTTTTGTTCTTGCTTTAGTATACAAACTTTTAAATGTTCGATGTTATAGTCTCGGCCATATCATTTTTGAACATTTAAAAATTGGATCTACTGAAGTAGATCCATATATATATATATATATATATATATATATATATATATATATATATATATATATATATATATATATATATATATATATACATATATAAGAACAATAGAACAATAATGAACTTCAACTAGAATAACTATTTACAACGTTGTCTACTGTAAAACAAAGATTTTTTTTAAAGAAAGGAAAATGTAGTAACAATATTTGTTAGTTAATTATTAAAATCTGTTTAAGTAGCAGTTGTTTGAATTTTAACCATATACTATATGAAGAGGTGATTCTAGATGTTCTTGTCTTGATCATGATAAGTTTAAGATGACAAAATTTAGTTGCCAAGTGTACAAATTTCTTCATAGTAGGAGTAGTCTGATTCTTCCAGTTCTTGGTGATGACTTGTCTTGCTAATGTTAAAACAGTCCATAAAAGGGGGTATTGTATTTTCCTAACACAGGTGGTAATAGTTATATTAAATAAAGTAACAGATTTGGTTAACACAAAGTTATCATTTAAAACAGCCCGCAGAAGAGAATTCATATTATCCCAATAGGATTTAAATTTTATACAATCATAAAACATATGTTGCCAGTCAGTTTTAACATTTAATTTACATCTTCAGCATCTTATGCATTTATTATACATCAATTCAATTTAATGTACTGTAATGAAAATTCTATGCAAGAAATTCCAAGAGAATGTTCTCCACCTTTGTGATGAAGTAGTTTGTTTTGAAGATTGAAGTATTGTTTTTTTTTATCATCGTCACTTGGGAAATTATTACTAACAAGTCTAAAATAGTCCCAGTAGCTTTCTGTATAGTATACTTTTCAATTTTTAAATACCTTATGTATTTTAGAAAGACATCCCTTTCCAGTTGTATTTCTGGTGCGTTAAAATAATGAGCAGGTCTATAAATGGGGAAACAACTTCTACCTATTGGCTGCATTAAGTTGATCTTATGTTCAACTAATTTTCTACAATTTTGAATTTCTACCATATGTCCTTATTTAACTCAAACTTATCAGAGATATGATCAGAATTTTGTAACTTCCCATTATCCAGTAATTGATACTAATATGACATATTTTTGTCTTTATGCGTAATCATTGTTGTTAAATTAAATGTATTAATACTCTTGCTTTATATTAAGGGTTCCTAAAATGAAAAAAAAATGTAAAGAAGGTTAATATCATATTAATATAATAAGAATCAATTGATTTGTTTTTGTTTCCTGTAAAATAGACTTTCACTAACCACTGAAATTTATTAGTTGATATTTTAGTATGATGTAATTTTATTAAATTATTAGATTTACACCAAATGTCTGAATATCTTTCCATTTTTGCATTATAGTTGTTACTTAACCTAGAAAATATTGTCTTAAGAGTTGAAGATAAGGAATATAATTCTAAATCTGGAAGGCCAATACCATGTCCTTTTAAATAAAATACAATTAAAGTCACCTGCAAAATTAATGCTTCCTTTTGATATATTATTTCCCCCAACTGTTGCTTAACTGTTTGCACTCTTAGTTCAGGTATCCAGTAGACATTAATAAAAGTATACAGTTTCTTTTTAATCTCTAAAGTCACTGAAGAAAACATGTCTTTTTCATCACTAAATGTGCTCAGGATTTTAGGTAGAAGCAAACATTTTTTTCCATAAAATAACCACCCCTCTTTTCTTTTGTTTATAATGAGAAGTAGTTAGTATACAAAAGTGTTTTATATTAAGTCTGCCCAAATCTTCTTTTATTAAATTTGTTTCCTATAAAAAAGATACGTTAGGAATGAAATATCTTTAAAAATCTATATAAACTACCCCTTTTAAAACCATTATTTAATCCATTGATATTGATTGATATAGACTTTAAAAATGTAAACATATACAAGCATTACATATAATACTCTTAAACATTTGTAAATAATATGGTACTGAAAAACTATTTTATATCTACTGACTGCTTATTCTTAAATATAAATATAAGATATTTGAGATTGTTAACTGCTAACTTTCTATCAATAACAGTAGACACCAAAAGGAAAATAATTAATCTGTAGACTATTATACATGAACTTTTTTTTCCCATCTCCCACATATAGAGTTTAAAACTCTTGGTATGAATAGCAATCCTATTCAAACACGACCATCTACCCATAGATATGTATCAAGCATCACTCTATTACTTCTAAAGTTATGATACATGAAAGGTCTCAGTTAAAAAGAGTTAATCTATTCATAATATTTATATTATAAACATACATTTACTTACAATAAAACTGATAAACTTTAAAGTACAACAGATCCTTTAGGCACTTGGTTGTATACTAAAAGAGCCTATAGAGTATTATAATAAATTAAATAATTTCTTCCAATTTTGAGAAAAAAAATGAAATTAACACATGTAAAAGACAATGCATATAACATTTTTTATAGCTATCATGCTATATTACTTATTTGTCATTATATATTGTTGATAATGTGAGTAAATAGTTAACTATTTTAATGCAGTTATGGCTGCAAGACTGTACATGCTTGGATATGATGAGAGAGACATATATGGCATTTCAATGTAAAAATAAACTTCTCTAAGAAAGTGTTTGTCTGTTTATGCGAACTTGCATATTCAATTACCATTTGAAACATGTCTCTTCTATAAATTAAATTTCGTATTCACTTGAACTTGCTATGAGATATAAAATAGTAAGAAAGTAACTTTGATGGTTAAAATATCTAACAAAGTGTACCCAACATTATATTTATACTGAGGGATATTGGCAAAGATGTTCTATAAACAAGGTTAAAAAATTACACAGATTAATGAGACTTTGATACTTCAATTAAAATAGCAAAAATAGTGCGTGTATAATTTTGATGTTCTATTCTCTATATATTCTTTTCCATTTTTAACTACCTCTACAATTTTTAAAGACTTAAGCAATAAAACTCAACAAAATGCTACATGTAATAATGCTGAAAAAATAATGCAACAGCTTTTCTTTGAGAAATAAAAAATCCCTCAAAGATATGGTTGGTGTCATACCCTCTGTAGTCTTTTTATGAGGCACATAAATTCCAGCTTATCTAAGTAACTTTTTCATTGTGTTTAACTTTGTGGAAAGCATCCTATTGCTTTTATATTAGTCCCTCCCTTACTATGTGTCAGGCTCTCGATTAATTCTCAGAGCATACTCTTCTAATATTGTCATATATTTCAGCACTGAACTTCCTGCTCGAAAAGCACACCCACACAGAAACCAACACAACTCAGCACCACAACCATTGCCAAAACCACAGACACATCCATTGCCCACATATGTAGAACAAATCAACCAAGCAAAAGGCTGACATCAATAGACACAAACAAATCATCCTCCCTTCTTTAAAATGATGAAACAAGATGTAATTTGAATAATACAGGAGCCTAAGATAAAAGATAAAAGCTGAGTTGAAAAAATGAATTCTATATTATGCATAATGTCACAATATTGTTAAATGTATAACATAACTTAAACAGAAAAATACAGGCTTTACAGGAGCTAAAATAGCAATTTTGGAGTAAATGGAGCAGTAAGTGCAAATTAATTAATATTTTTTTTTACTATTTTGCACTTAATATGTGCATTAAAATCAAACATAAAACAAGATTTTATCTGGTATTTCTTTGACACTCTCCCTTTAAATGCTGGCTACTAATATACCCTTTGACCTTTAAACTGTTTGTTACAGCTAGATGCTTCCTATTTAGCTTCCTCCTTCATTTAATCTTTATTTAACAAGTAAATCAAGCCTTGCAACCTTGGCTGAAGTTTAAAAGATCTCAGAGACTCAAAAGGAAAACAAACATGCAGGAATCTGTTAAAGTAAAAGAAGAGCTTTAACAGTCTCCAAATAATACAGCTGTCATTCACAACTTGTTTAGGATTCGCAAGATGATGTTTTTACCTCAAGCACAAGTTAAAACATAAAAATTATCTTCACCACTGCATTTATCCTCTCCTAACCCCTCAACAATGACTAATTTAACACTAAATATCAAAATAAGCTAAAAATAAGAAAGAAGAATAAAAAGAGAAATAAGAAAATAAAAATGGCACCATAAACTGAGGAGATGATATAATATGCTGTAAGTAAATTTACCTCATGCTATGCCCTTTCCATCTATAATGCCAGCCATTCCAGGATGTGTCAAATGCTAATTGCAATAACCCTGACAATCAGCCTTCATTCCCAGCCATCTTCTGTCAAAAGGGAACTAAAGGGGGATGGCAGGAAGGGAACAACAAAAAAACAGGTATCCTTTCAGAAAAAGGGGTAACTAAACATTCAGAATGACTATGCCAGCTTTCTTTTTTTCCCTTTCCCCTCCCTGTTCCCAAATATGCACCTTGCAGCTACAGGGGATACAAAAGGAGGCAAGAAATCCTGCTACAAAGAAATCTTATGTTAACAAGTGGAGAAGATTTTCTAATTAGTACCTCACCTAGAACCAGGTGAAAACTTCACTCCACTGTCCCCGCCACATATACCCCAAAGCATCCCAAACACCTCTCCCCCACCTAGTATCTCTGAGGATCAGGTCTTAAATGCCCTCTCCAAGGCCAAAAACACAGCATCGATAGGACCAGACAGCATCCAGGGCTGTGTTCTACATGGGTTAAAACAGGAATTAGCATCACCAGTGAGCATGCTTTTCAATCACAGCCTAAGCACTGGCTTCATCCCAGTGGAATGGAAAACAGCTACTGTCATCCATTTGCACAAAGGGGATGTATCCACGGACCCCAGGAACTATAGATTCATTAGCCTGACTAGCTTTATTTGCAAGGCCATGAAATGAATCATTATGGACTTTATTAACAAAGATATAGGACATCTCCAAATGCTCACCGAGTTTGGCTTTGTCAAGGGGAGATCATGCCTATTAAACTTGGTGGACTTCTTTGAGACAGTTGCCAAAGCCTTAGACAAGGACAAATATGTGCATACAGCCTACCTAGATTTAGCCAAGGCCTTTGATACAATCCCCCACTCAGGCACCATTGATAAACTCAACCAGCTGGGTATCAACCCATATATTGTCAGGAGGGTTACAAACTGGCTCACTGACAGAACTCATACAGTCAAAATAGGGACTCCACCTCCCCCAGCAGACTCATAACCAGTGGTGTATCACAGGGATTGGTTCTGGGACCCCTATTGTTCAGAATCTACTTCTTCTCAGTGCAGGCTAAAACTAAATGACTCTGGCTGACAAAGTTTTCTGAAGACTGTAAACTGGGAGCAATCATTGAAACCCATAGTGATGTCAACATCCTGCAAGAAGGTCTTACACAGACTAATGACTGGTGCCAAAGTCATGGTCTTAAACTTAATGCAAAAAATGCATTATCATCCCCTTCAGCAAGGGTAATTTTCCTGAAAACTACCACATCAATAGCAATACCATGGGCACACAGTTAGTGGTGAGTGACCTGGGCACACAGGTTGACAGCAACCTTAACTTTGATCACCATGTCTCCACAGTGGTAAGAAGGGCATTTTATATTGCTCATCTGATAAGTTAGGCCATTGCCTTCAGATAAAAGAGGTTATAAGCCCCTGTACTCTTCCCTCGTCAGGCCAATAATAGAGTGAAGTGTTCCCTTTGGTATGTTCCTTTCCAAACACTTCCAGCAATTGGAGAGACCACAATGGTTCCTTATGAAGAAAATTCAGGGTCTTCGAGATCTGTCTTATGCAAACAAACTGAAATCATTGTCACTTTAGTCTGTGTCATACAGACTGCTCAGAGACGACCTGTGCCTTGCATATAAAGCAATCTCTGACCCAGATTTAATGGAAATGCTGCACATTCGCAAGTCAAATGGCAGATGGGTAACTCACTCAAATGACCTTAACCTGGTATGTGACATCAACATAACCTGATGAAGAGACAGATTTGTCTAACAAAGGTTGCCCACATTTGTAAACCAGCTTCCTATTCATGTTAGACAAAGCCCCTCATTGGCCCTATTTAAGTCCAATTTGGACAATTGGATGGGTAACCAGAAATTCACCACGGGAGTTCCACCTGTGTCTCTCTTGGACAGGGGTAATAGGTGCTGATTTTAGTGTCTACTTGGAAAAATGGGTTAAACTTGGCTAGGCTTGTAAGTGCCCTGGGACTGTTAGCCTTGTTACCTCCTATAATCCTATGATCCTAAGATCCTATTTGGGATTATTACCACCAGTTTACAAACATTTGTGTGAGTTAGTATCATAGAGCCAGTTTACTACTTTCACAAATGGTATTTCTCTGCCATTTCAGCTTGCCTGTTCTACAAAGAAGATTTTCTGTCCATACGTAAGCTCATCTGTTATTCAGGTGACAATCAATTGGGATCTTTACTTTTTGCTGAGGAAGTTAATTCTATGTTTGAACCAGCTATTCTAGCTGCTTTTGCTTCATCGTTTTGGTGGACTAACTATGTTGTTGCTCTGACATCTGCAAGTGGATATCTGGGTTGAAGTTCTTCATGATGGGCTACCCTTTTTTTCCCCATGCTTACAGAGTCATGTGGACAAAAACTCTCCATATAATCCATAATTACTTTCAGAATTTTTCTTGAATCTAGTCTTCCGTCTCCCACAATTTTAGTCAGATTTTGAAAGACAGGGAGACTAGATTCTATATAGTCTGGTCACACTTTTGCAACTCAAGTATTATTTTTCAGTACTAAGTCCTTTAGGAAAGTTATACATCTGTGGAATTCCTAGATTAGGACTGGAATGAAGAACCTTTGTCAGTTCATACAGTTGCAGTTGGTTGTTCCTTGCTATATCTTTTCTTGTTATTCTCACTATGGCAAAATGTTTCCAGGAAGAATTAAGGCATATTCTAATAGAGCCTTGTTTTTTTTTGATGGCATATTGGAAACAAATAAACTCTAGAAGCATTGTAGAGGACTACAATGCCCTTTGTACATATGTTAACAAAGTAGTACAAACAAGATTCCTTTTCCAGGTCCATAACTGTTTTTTTCTAGGACCATTCTCTAGGGGCTTTTGGATCCACATTCTTTCTCATCCTGTGTCAGATAAGCTTTGGTAATCAACCCAAATAGCCAAAGGCTACTGGAGCAGTGAGAATGAAGAATATACTACAGTTGTGTAAGTTGCACTTATCATAACAGTAGATGTTTAGATTTCTCACTGTTACAGTAGCCACACCTACCTTGTACTCCCCCTCTTCCTATGTATATAGTTTGTGGTTGGGATATAAGTTTCAGGGATATATGTTTCAGGATTATAGCGCTCCTTTTCTTTTGGGCAAGAATGTCCTGAATGAATTCTGAAGTTATCCTCACAGGAAATGGTAATTTCCCTCCACAAATGTGCTGTCCAGCCCAAGCTAAGGTGTGGTTATGAGCCAAGGCTTTGTGAAGTGGACAGTTGTTATATTCTGGGCAAGTTAAAACCCAATTCAGCCAAAGGCTAGTATGACAGTGAGGAATTCAAACTTATATGTGCAACTTGCACAACTGTACTTTCCACAGCCACTCATCCAGTTTGGATTTAAAGAGAGAAAATTAGGGAGCTACTATGTCTTACATGGAGACGTAGCTTATTTCACAGGTAGAAGATCCTCTGGGAGATGTAGCTATATATCTTTTAATATTCTGACACAGATTTAGGCTCTTGAAACAGGGGTTGAGATGTTAACTTGGTTTATAAAAATATAAAAAAATCAAACAGAACCACTATATAATTATAGGAGGGGACTTTTTTCAGAACTTAAACAGGACTTTAAACTGTTTGATCCCTTCAAACATAAGAATAAAGATCACATAAGGGAAAAACTTACCCTTTTCTCACAATGCCACATAATGTGGTCTAGAATTGATTTCTTCCTAATCTCTGACATATTCTTGAATATGAATACAGATTGCTATATTAATACTAGTTTTTTTCCCCAACCATTCCAAAGTCTCACTATTATTAAACTGGATTGACACAGAAAATATGAATGGAAAGGGATACAGTTGGTCCCTCAACCCTAACTTACTAGCAAAACAAGATATCTTAGATGGGATCAACAAACTATTAAGAGAACTCCTAGATAAAAATCACCTCTTCCCAATACCCGATAGGTATTGAATGGGCCACTACCAAAACTCAAATAAGGGCATTTCTTATTAGCAAAGCAGCACACTACCAAAACTTGAAGGGAAGGGAGGATTCACTATTAAAGGAAAACATACATAAATTAGAACTAGAGACACAGAAATGTTTTAATAAGGAAAAGGGGGAACAACTAGTTAAATTTCAAAAAGACCTATATTTATTAAAGGCTGAAAACCTCTTGTTTTATGCAACAGTAACCTTAGCCAAATATGCAGAGGGGGGTGCAGATACAATCTTGAGTATTAGCTAGAATAATTTCACTCCAAAATTCAACACATAGTATAACTGAAATCTAGCACATACATAAGAATTACTGTGGCAGTGCTGAAATTCTGACCCTATTCGAACAAATCTATACACAGACATATGGAGACCAGATTCTCACAGCCTAAGAACAGGACACAACAATTTTTTACAAGGTCTATCTTTCCCAAAAATTAATAATTGATATAGTCTCGCAACAGGAAAATATTAACACAATAAATAAATTAAAACCTCATAAGGCTCCTGGACCTGATGGCTATACCTCAGAATTTTACAAAAGTTTTGCTCCGCAAATTGCTACCATATTACAACATCTATACAATTACATAATCAACAACAAGATTAATGATAAGCACCTAAATGCATCAAAACAATCCTTATATTAAATGATCAAGCTGATCCTAGAGATCCTAAAAACTATAGACCCATCTCACAAATAAATATAGATTTCAAAATGTTCACATCTGTCCTTGCTAATAGACTCAAAAAAATCATAACATATATCATCTAACCTGAGCAATCGGGTTTTACCGCAAACAGACAAACGTGATAATACCCTTACACTTGATGCTTTAATAACATTTGCAAATCAAATGAAAATCCCAATTTATACGATTGTGGTTGATGCATATAAGGCATTTGATAGACTAAATCTAAGGTTCTTGCTTTCAGTACTACCTTTCTTTGGCTTCCCTTCTAACTTTATCCGAACAATCAAAACACTTTATGAAAAATCTTATACAAATCTATATATAAACAAAAATCTTTCTAATACAATTATGATTAAAAATGGAACACAGCAAGGCTGTCCACTATTCCCATTTCTTTTCACCCTATATCTTGAACCACTCTTCCTCCTTATCAAGCAGAACAACTATCACAATGCCCCAATAATCTTTAACACTAAAGTTTTCTTAACAGCTTTTGCTGATGACTTAAATCTTTATTTTTCTTACCCAAGCTCAGATATAGCTAAACTAATGAAAGCCATTGATACTTTCTCCAGGGTATCCAATTATAAACTTAATCTAAACAAAACTACCATATTGCCTTTAAGCCCACCCAAGCTAAAATCACTATATCCCCATTTAGATACTGTCAAAATAGAACACAGTATCAAGTATCTTGGGATTAACTTTTTCTAAAATAAGCAGGATTTTTTATCAAGACAACATAATGAGCAAGTGGCGAAATACAGTGCAGGACTGCAACGGATGGAATAACTTAAAATTACCCTTTCTATCCAAGGTTGCCATAGTCAAGATGAATATGCTTCCTAGACTAACATATATCTTTATGACCTCCCAAGTCATAGTGTACAATAACTTCTTTAAGAAACTTCGAACATTTTTAGATAAATTTATATGGTCTCCTAAATCTATGAGAATATCATACTACAAACTAATAAATCTAAAGTTAAATGGAGGACTAAATCTTCCAGATTTTAGATTATACTTTGATATTATTAACAGTCGCAGAATAGTAAGAATATCAGAATATAATTTAATAAATTACACTTGGACACCTACATGGTCAAAACTTTAACTATATAAAAATGCTCAAATTCAGTCCCAAAGCACTCCCCTTTATGTGTAAAAAAGAATTATCAAACTTTTAGATTATTGACCCATTAAAGTACTTTATTACCAATCTACATAAACTATTTGCAACCTTGAACTTATCCGCAGCCCTGGCAACCCTTCAACATTTACATCTTAATCCAAATCTGAAGCTTAACAACCAATTGCTAAATCTTAACAACTTCCCCTTAGTTAAGGATAAAAGAATTATGGACTTTCTCCCATGTCATGATTACTCGCTGACAGAAATAAGTAATCATCTGAGTCAGCCTAAGTCATATACAATTATTTTAAGGCAAATCATAGAGCTATGTTCTAAGCATCTACATAATAGAGATATAAAAAGTGAGGATACAGAGAACTGCAAAATCCTATGGAAGCTAATGCTATCTAGAGAGAAGATGGTGTCTAACAAATATAAGCTGATAACAGCGATTACATTTCAGGCAGATACACTCTTTTCTAAATACTGGGTGGTCATGAACCCCTCAATAAAGGAGACTCAAATAAAATAATCTTTTAAAATAACTTATAAAATACTCCCCCTAAAAAATGATTATATACACAACTTATGATCCCTAAATCTACAGCTCCAAAAGGGGTATGAGAATACATTAACCTGGAAGTTTACACTACTTCATATCCCTCCACGAATTTATCACCAGCTCAAATTCGAATACTTATTACTCTCTTCCTTCTCATGACACTATATATTGCTCCAAAGGTTGGATAGAATAGCTATTTCATAGGGGTAATTTAAACAAATGGCTATAAAACATTTGATGGAGTACAAAATGGTTATTTATAATAATACAAATAAAAACGCTAACCTACAAAACACCTGGGCAAAGATTTTTGACATTGTATCTTCCTATTAACTACTAACATTATTTCCCCTTTACATAAAATGATTGGTATTGGTTCAGTAATCAAATCCCACTATTATTCTGATGGTATAGTTATTTAGATGTATTAAGCTTACTAAATATTTTGACTGGTTATAATTGTATGACACGTGTATATAAGTGTATTATAGTTTTGCTGTATGTTTGGTATAATGATATCTTGCTCTCTGCATATGTAATCATGTTATGTATGAAAGTGTTATGTGATATTAAAAACTAATCAGTAAAGATTTTTGAGAAGAAAAATCAAACAGGATAGAGCTACTTGAGCTGATGTAGGCTAATCAGAAGTCATCACATAAAAGTCTGTACGAGGTGGAGTTGATAAAAGGGGTTTTATACATTCTGTATAGCGTTGACAGTACATACTCAAGACATAATGAGGAGTTATTGTTTTTTTTTGTTAGGTAATATATCTGGATTGATACATGCTAAAGTGGCAGTTTATCTTTTGTGGGTTTAATAACAGAGGAGTAAAGATGAACAATAACTTCCTAGGATGTACAGGATATGGCTTTATTTATTACTTACAGTAAGAAGAATGATTTCTTAACAATACTAAACTTTATACCAAATACACAAACACACACACACACACACACACACACACACACACACACACACACACACACACACACTACAACCTCATATGCCTTTTCGAAAAAAAAAAAACATCCAAACCAACCTCCAAAAACCAGGCTGCATTGTACCACCACTCTTTCTCCATCCTTGATCCTAAATTATGGGAATTCCACCTCCCCCACTTAAAGGAAATACAGTCACCTTTGCCCACTTTCAGAGTTGAATGTAGAAAATTGCTCCATACCAAACTGTACTTACTTCACAGCAAGCCACATCAGCTATGGGCCTCTCAACTGTTAACTTCCTCTCTCTCATCTGCTAACACTTCTCAACTCCACCTCCTGCACCCTTCCTTGCCTTCACCTTCATTACTCCATAATATTTCCACCATGATGTACGCCAGAAATATAATCATGTAAAACTGTACCATATACATTTCCTTCATAATTGTTGCTACATCCATTAATTGCTACTGTACTTTTTTGTTGCATATTGTTACTTTCTGTTCTGTTTTTAATATGCACAGCTTACTTCCTCTCTGCTGTTCCACTTTTGTTTTTCTTTGTGAATTATTTTACCCAGCAAGTACCTGCAAATTTTCAGTTATCAGTCTATTACCACAGTGAACAAATATACAATAAAAATGTACTCTCTCTCTCTCTCTATATATATATATATATATATATATATAATATATATATATATATATATATATATATATATATATATATATATATATATATATATATACATATATATAGAGAGAGAGAGATAGATGTTTTGGTCTATGTCATATAATCGAACTTCCAAAATTTCGAACACCATGTGTTCGAATTTGGAAGTTCGAAATATGACAACAACGAAACCTCAGAACAGCAAATTTTTTCCCAGGGAAAAAAATTTGCTGTTCCAAAAAACACACACAACACAAGCACACCAAAAACCTAATAAACCTACACTACACCTTACATACACAACAATCTATGCACTAAACATAACCCAAGCCCTAACCCTAAGGTCCATCACTATCGCACATTTACCTTACCCGCACCCCACCCTAATGTCTGTCACAATCGCACACTTACCTACTCCGTGCCCTAACCCTAAAGTCCATCACTATTGCACACTTACCTTACCTGCGCCCTAACCCTAAAGTCCGTCACTATCGCACATTTACCTTACCTGCACCCTAACCCTAAAGTCTGTCACTATCGCACACTTATCTTACCCGTGCCCTAACCCTAAAGTCCGTCACTATCACACACTAACCTTACCTGTGCCCTAATGTCCGTCACTTTCACCCACTTACCTTACCCACACCCTAACCCCTACGTCCATCACACTCGCATACATCTTAACCCGATCCGTAACTTTTGCACGACAGTACAGAAAATGTCAAAGCTACGGAAACAGCCAACCAAATTCTTTCCCTGGGAAAGAATTCGAATTTCCATGGCTTCAACATTTCTATTTTTCGAACTTCCCCATTCGATCTTCTAATACTCGACATTTAGGACAGTCGATTAAATAACAGGCACCCAGATGTCTATATCTATCTATAGATAAATAAATAAATAAACAACTATATCTATATATGTGTATGTGTCAACAGAATATTATCATCTCTATAGTTGGTTAACATCTGTTTAGCCAACAAAATTTGGTTGACTAAACAGATGGTCAACAGGTGTGCGAGGTCTACAGTCTACATGGTAGGGGGATATGTCCTTTTCCTTGGGTTTGTACTATCTCAAAGTTAATATATTTCTAGCCTGCAAAATATGTGGGAACACACAGGTGGCATGCCTTCCTGCAAAAACATTTATTTAATTTTTTTGTTTTAATATTTCACATACACAGAGACTGTTCCTTGCTGCATGTGTAATAATGTGTTGCTGTTTGCAAATGAGACAGAGACAGTATACACCATTAAGGATATATATATGTGTATATATATATATATATATATATATATATATATATATATATATATATATAGATATATATAGATATGTATTGCATTTGCATGGGTGTATAATCAAAATGTATGCATCAGCGTGCCATAGTGTATGTTGTCATCTGTGTGCTACCTATGTGAACTCATAAAATGTAACATGCAAGCCAAAGGACACAAGTATTTATGTGATAAAACTGCTAATTACTGTTGAAGATGTAGGCATTTGAAACAAACTGTAACAACATTTTTGTTATACAACTTCACTAAATAAATGCTGTTGACCTTTAGCTGAAATTTTTTAGCGATACTAAACCACAGTTTTTCCTTTTTCCTAGATTTTACTGGGACTTGATAATGTTAATAATGATGGTTGGGAACCTTGTTATTATACCAGTTGGAATCACATTCTTCACAGAACAGACAACAACTCCATGGATTATTTTTAATGTTGCCTCAGACACTGTTTTTCTTTTCGACTTAGTCATGAATTTTAGAACTGGAATTGTCATAGAAGACAATACAGAAATAATATTGGACCCCAAAGCCATCAAGATGAACTATTTAAAAAGCTGGTTTGTTGTCGATTTCATTTCTTCAATACCAGTGGATTACATCTTTCTCATTGTTGAAAAAGGAATGGACTCTGAAGTTTATAAGACTGCAAGGGCACTTCGAATCGTGAGGTTTACAAAAATCTTAAGTTTGCTACGTTTACTTAGGCTATCAAGACTGATTCGATATATACATCAATGGGAAGAGGTAAGACGCATTATTTCATTACAATATAATAATAACCTATTTAGCTCACTTTTCTCATTCAACCATTACTTTGACCATCCCTGTTTCATTGTAAAAGCACGTTATACTGTTATTTGCTTTGTATTAATTCAAGTATTAACACTGATAAAGGAAAATGGTTATAATAGGCATGAGCTTTAACTAGGGAGTGATAGATGGTTTACAAACATGACAACGTGATACAATGCAGGCTGGTTATATGTACTACAGTTACAGTGTCATTTGATGCTTAGGAAGGAAAAGTTACCTCTTAACCTCTTAACACAAATAAATATACAAAGCCTAAAATAATTGTGTATGTGTTTGGGGGGGGGGGTGTCAAAGGCCCATAAAATAGGGACAGATTTTAATTATTTTTCTTATAAACTTACAAAGTTGCTAAAATAACAAGATTTGTGGTAGCTTGCATTTTTTGAAGAGCACCCTGACCCCATGTTCAAAAATGAGAAAAAGGGCTTGAGGCTGGCTGGATGGATGAAGTCTAAAATGAAAATCTGGACAGTCTGTGGGGATTCGGACAGTTGTGAGGTATGACTGAATAGGCTATTAAAGTTACAGTTTTAATTTCTTTTTGGGCATTTTGCACACTGGTAATATTTTATTATGTAAGGGAGTGAGATATAGTCTTGAACTGGTTGAAATTAAGGCTGCTTGCGTTGTACATAAAACAGGAAAATGCATGTTAATAGTGTTGATAGTTACTGTAGCATGCAGCCAGTACTGCCGGCAGCTGTACTGTAATGTGATATTTGATACAAAGTTTCTTTTGCTTTGTTATTGTACATAAGTAAATAACATGCAGTACCTAATTCTACCTAGGAAGTGCAGTCAAGGCTTGACTGATATATATGAGCAAAGTGGTCATTTTGCAAATGTGAAGCTTGTGCATTCCTGGAAAATCTGATACCACTTCAGTGTTTAATAATATATACAATGCAGTACAATACTTTCTATCAATTCTCATTCAAGTAAAAGAAAAAAAAGTTTTATACCACTGGATAAAATATGCTGTTGAGCAGATGAGTACTGCAGAATGATAGTTTTTGTTATCAAGCTAACACACCTTTATTCTGTGAGTAACAGTTAAGGTTTAGACATCTTGATCAGGCATACTCTCTAAGTGAATACATCCAGATTTAAAATGAAAATACAGAACAAAACTGGAACACGTTATGACATATGTGTGCAGATGTGAGCACAGTTATTGTTTCCATTACCTGATGTGTTGTTAAGATAATCAATCACCTGTGTCAGAAATGTTATGTTTAATGTCTACATGGAGATAATGGTTCGGTTTGGCTTTGATCCTATCATCATCTTCCCATAGAAGCAGGGTCAGCAGAAAACCACTGCTGGGACACATCTGATGACCACAGTCTAAGAAAATCTTTCCTTTTTCACTCAGACAAGTCCTCCTAAGGGGTTGTGAGGAAGAAGATATACAAGAGAACTAGCTAGACTCACCCAAAGTGTCTCCCATTTCACATATAGACCTTGAAATAAATGATTTCTGAATATCCGTCCTCATTCCCCATGAAGAGATCTTGCAAGAGGCTTTTTGATCCACCCCACCATCTACCTGCATGGTTCCTGCTGTAGATCAGATGGTTTGCTGGAAAGCTTATCAAGAACGAGATGTGGTGAAAAACATTCCTATGGGACCAGACAAGATTCTGTAGCCTCCCAAGCATTGTGAATACTGAACTAAGGCTCATTTGGATGATTCAGTTATGGTGACTCTTCTTCTTTCGGCTGTTCCAGTTAGGGTTCGCCACAGTGGATCATCTGATTCATGATTCAGTTATGGTGACTGCTTCCCTTAAAAACAGCCTTCTGAGTAGAGTCCTATTATCATCTTCCAGCAGTTGTCCTATCACCGCCTTTGCATAGAGGCATGGAATTCTAGATATTCCTCCTCATTCTCCACTGAAAAGGAGACCTTGCAGGAGGCTTTCTGATCCAACCCAGGCAGGATTCTGCAGCCTCTAAAGACTGTGAATACTTGTCCAAGGATACTTTGGACAATTCAGTTATGATGGCTGCTTCCCTTAGAAAAGAGTCTTCTGAAGAGAGTCCTGCAGTTCACCTCCCTGACAAGGAATTTAGGACTTTGAACCAATCTGGGAAGCGTGTATACAGGTCAGGCACATTCTTGTCAGGGAATTGAATTACCTGACACCAATGAAAAGGTTTCAGCACAGTTTGTCTAAAAAAGTGGAACAAATGCTGAAAGTTTTACCACAGAGAACTTACAGAGGAAACTGTCTTGTGAGGTAGCTGTCTTGACAAATGTGATTAACCTCTCCATGAGGACACTTCATAATGCCTTGATGAAGTTGGTTGGATGGTTGTTGGGTCAAGCATCACTGTACATCATCATCACACTTAGTTCAAACATTTCAAGTCTTTTTTCGTAAACACCCCTTATAGAAGTTCATCTTTGTTTGGACCTGAAGATAAAGAAAATATCTAAACAATTGAGTAGGACGGAAAGATACTCACTGCTATTGGAGTTACGTTTTCTTCTCCTCAAAGGGCCTATGCATGTAGCCAGAGTCATGAAAGGAACCTATAGTTTTTGAAGACACAACTACCTTTTGGGTAGTGGTCTTACAGAAAACAGAGCAGATGTGGGAGTTTCCAAAACTGATGCCAGTTTAGAGGCAGAAGCAGCCTGCAAAACCAGGGATTCCACAACAATCAGTGGAAGGGCATCCACAGAATTCCAGAAATCATGCTCAGCCATTCCCCTTTGAAAACTGTTTCCAATTGGGTCATTCTCTACCTTCCTGTATGGCAATACACCATACAGGACAAGGTGATATGGGACATAGTATTCAATGGCTACAATGTATACTTTATATCCCCCATTAAAGCCATCATATTTTATACCAGATGTTCCATTCCATCAAAGACAAGCTGTAAACTCGAAGGTAATAAATTTTCTTGTCCGAGGAGCCATCAAGAAGGTCCTTCAAGATCAGGGAGGAGCTAGAGCTTATTCTGGATTCCTTTTTACCCAAGAAGATAAAGGACCTCAGGTCCATATTAGATTTAAGCAGCCTGAATCAATAATTAAGAGAAATAGTGTTCTGGGTGGTCACAATGCAGTTTGATGACTGGATGTGCTGCTGAGATCTCCAGGATACCAGTTTGTACATCAAAATAGCCAAGGAGTCCATAGGATTTGTGTGCTTCATGGTAGAAGAAAGTAGTTGTCACTTCTGATCTTTCCCATTTTTCTCAGCTCAGCTGACTTCCAGAGTGCTCACTAAATGCACTGTGGTAGCTGCTACTCTTTTCAGGCTGAAGGACGTTTGTGTTTTACCTTATCTGGATGATTGACTCCTCACAGCTATCAAAAGGGAATTATTGATCAGGGAAAAGAATGAGTTATTCTGTTCATAACCTGGAGGATTTCAGAGATGAACCACAGAGTTCAGTAGGAGCCATCCCTAAGCACATACATTGTGTGATCATTAACTCTTCACAAGAATCAATGTAATAACTCTGCTATTGGACAGAGTGGCCAGAATTCACACTGCCATTCACAATTTTTTTGACATCTCCCAAAACAACAGTAGCTCATTGCCTCAAGGTGTTTGGTATAATGTTGGATCCAGTTCTTGTACCTCCATTTCAAGGTGTAGAATGAATGTACATTACTGGACTCTCATGGTAAACTGAATTCTGATCCTATATCCTTTACTATCCAGTTATCAAAGATTTGTCACTAGCATCCCCATTCTTGGCTTCAGCAGAGGAGTCATTTGCAAAGCTGTCCATTTATATTACCCTCTCCCAGTGTGTATGTCACTATGCACGTATCTGCCCTGAGATGCAAGGGTCATTGTTTGGGGTAGTAGGTCAAAGGGATATGCGGTCATTACAGGTGCCCTGGAGATGATGGTATTCCACTCAATATCACAGGCTCTATAGCAGGGGTTTCCAACCTTTTCGCTTGCTGAGGCCGCTTTGGGTGGACAGAAATTGTCTTGGGGCCGCATATAAAATATATCACAGTTACCTGTTTTGCTGTCAGAGGCAACCAAAGTCAACCTCCTGGCTGTACTGTAGGTGCATTTCAACAATGAATAAATGTAATAAATGCCTAATATTTGCCCTAAAATTCAAATTCTCATTCTAATCTAATTCTAATTCTTAATCAAACAGTTAACTCTAACATTTTAGTTTATTTGTAAAAAAAAAAAAAAATTTAATTAACAGGTACAGAACCCTTCCATTTGTATGAGATCATACCTCTTGATTTTGCTGGTTTCTTAAAGATGTCCATGACATGTTTACTATCATGTTCTTAATGTCCATATGCCATCCAAGGTGCTGATGTATTATTCTGTTTCCAATTCCATGTCAGTAGGAATGTCATCACTACTGGGATAATGAACCTTTGCTTTTCATCTCTGTGTAGCATCGATAAAGTGCCAAATACTCTGTGGATGACGCTGTTGCCACATTTCTTGCTGTTGTACTGCTATTTGGTGTGGCTGGTCTGAAGATAAAAGAAGGTTTATCAGCAGTGATGCACAGCTTTCAGGAAGGATGACACCTACAATTCTTTGTCCTTCAGTACTCCAAATAAATAATTTCACTTTGTAGATGGTCCCCACAGTTTTCTATTTGTCATCTTAAATGGTATTATCAAACTGAGCACTCCTTTTGAAATGCACATTACATAATATCTTTGGAATCTGTCCCTGAAATTATGCAAGACATAACAGAAGACAGGGTACAATAATCCATTTAAGTATCTTATTAACATGCTAGAATTGTTCCTAATTGATGGACCATGCAAAATAGCCCATTAGTTACCACAGTTTGCTTTGCTGGAGATCATGTAGCAAATCTTGCAGCCCAGACTATATCTTTAAAGTCATATATATATATATATATATATATATATATATATATATATATATATATATATATATAGTTCCCATTCAGAAGCCTGAAACATCATAAGCCTGAAAATCAAAATCCTGAAACCAAAAGCCTGAAAATTCAGAATCCTGAAAACTCAAAATCCTGAAAGCCCAAAATCCTGAAAGACCAAAATCCTGAAACTCAAAATCCTGAAAACACAAATAATGCTAATATGTCACTATAAAGACACTAATATCTACCAACTGATCCTGACCCTAACCCTAACCCTAAGGTCCGTCACTATCGCACACTCACCTGACCCGCGCCCTAAACCTAACTCACTTAAACCGCCTAACCCCAATATTTGTCACTATTGCATATATGCCTAACCTGCGCCCTAACCCTAACTCACTTAAACCGCCCCTAACCCTAAAATAAAACCAACCGCACACTTACCTGACCCCAACGCATGACCTAACACCACAGGGCTAACAATAGCAAAGCCACAATGACATCAGTATGTCTATTTTGTGTTTTCAGGATTTTGAGTTTCAGGATTTTGGTCTTTCAGGATTTTGGTCTTTCAGGATTTTGAGTTTTCAGGATTCTGAATTTTCAGGCTTTTGGTTTCAGGATTTTGATTTTCAGGCTTATGATGTTTCAGGCTTCTGAATGGGAACTATATATATATATATATATATATATATATATATATATATATATACATACACACAATCATGCTGCTAAACCTTTGAAATGTGTATTTAACAATGTATGTCTTTAACAGTTTATAAATAAGGGCCTCTTGAAAAACACTGAAGTGCTACAAGTAAATATGTAAAATAAAACTTTCCGTCAATGGGCAACTAGGAATGAAACAGAACTGCAATCTACTAGACATAATACTGCCCTCTACACTAGAAGGTAAGAGACATTTAAAAATAAACATTTGTCACTTGTGATATCAGGCAAATAGGACATATTTTCAAGGATGCTTCAAACAAGTCCAATGTATTGTGAAAAAAAATACAATTTTCTGTGGCAAACTGAGTAATTAAGATAGAACATTCAAGATGATTACATCTGGCACTGTCAAGTAATCCCCAGCAAAAGTTTCTGCTTTTTGTCACTCTGCAGCAGTGATAAAGTGCCAAATATTCTGTGGATGAAGCTGTTGCCACATTTGTTGCTGTTGCACTGCTATTTGGTGAGGCTGGTCTGAAGATGAAGGAAGGTTTGTCAGTTGTAATGCACAGCTTACAGGAATGATGAGAACTACAATTATTTGTCCATCGCGACTTCTTAAAAAAATTAACAATTTCTATTTTTGCGTTTATTCCACTGACTAACAGATGGTAGAACACATTCAACTTTGGTTCACCCACTTAGTACAGAACCACAAAGAACATGATAATATGCAACAACACACTCCAATTTCACAAGGTAATTTCACACCTGCTTTTTTGCAGGTGCATCTCCAGTATACATGAATGCACATTTCAGCTGACAGCTTATACAGATCCACCCAATGAGGCATAGCATCATCAGATGACTTGAGCATATCCACCCAATGAGGCATAGCATCATCAGATGACTTGTGCATATCCACCCAATGAGGCATAGCATCATCAGATGACTTGTGCATATCCACCCAATGAGGCATAGCATCATCAGATGACTTGTGCGTATCCACCCAATGAGGCATAGCATCATCAGATGACTTGTGCATATCCACCCAATGAGGCATAGCATCATCAGATGACTTGTGCATATCCACCCAATGAGGCATAGCATCATCAGATGACTTGTGCGTATCCACCCAATAAGGCATAGCATCATCAGATGACTTGTGCATATCCACCCAATGAGGCATAGCATCATCAGATAACTTGTGCATATCCATCCAATGAGGCATAGCATCATCAGATAACTTGTGCGTATCCACCCAATAAGGCATAGCATCATCAGATGACTTGTGCATATCCACCCAGTGAGGCATAGCATCATCAGATGACATCTTTTTGTACTTCTGCCTTAGCTCACTATATGTCTCCAATTTGCGTTGTTTCCCAAAGTTTGCTGAAAATTTGAAAGGAGTCTTCCAGTGTTTGTTACTTTTCAGAAATTTCAACAAATAACTGACTTTATTAGTAGTGGCATTGTTTGACTGCGGTGGTGGTGCTGCGGTAGCATTGTCGCCTCACAGTAAGACGTTGTCCTGTTTGATTCTCAGCTAGAGCGTCTTCTGTGTGGAGACATGTGTGAATGGGCATTCCTTCGTTGAAGGTTGTGCGTCAGGGCCGGCAACTCAGCACGTAAAAATCTACTGCCAATCATTAGCAGATCGGAGTTCCGCTGTGGCAACCCCTAACAGGGAAAAGCCGAAAGACACAACATTAGTAGTGGCATTGTTTATTCATGAAACATGTTCACAAGGGTGCAGCCAGGCACAGACCTTTGCAGAATTCAAACGTATTGGTCCTAGTTCTTATTATACTTTTGTAAAGTGTCCATATCAGGAGGTTCAGGCTGTCAAATCAAGATTGTTCTTTTATGTAATAAACCAACATCAGAGAGGCTAGTTCTTCAGTAATACTGAAATCGTTGTCAACACCTCGAATAAATATGGCAAGTTGTGGCGTATCTGAAATATCAGTGCTGTCATCCAAAGCTGTGGAGTAAAACTTGAAAGTTGCACACCGAGATTCCAAAGTATTTTCAATATATTTGGCTATATCTTCCACACACCTTGTGATTGTCTGGTGTGATAGACTTATTTTAGAAAAATCTGATATTTTTCAGGACAAATTATGTCTGCTACACTTTCAAGGCATCCTTTAATAAATTCACCCATCAGCAAATGGCTTGGATTTTTTAGAAATTAAATTTGCTACAACATAACTTGCCTTCACTAAGGAATCCGGTTGAGTAGCTGATTTTTGAAACAGCTGTTGTTGGAATATTTTTTTTTAACTCTAATATTTTTTGTCTACGGCACACTCCTTGCAATTCACTTAATTTGGGGTGCATTTGAATATAATGCCTTTTCAAACTGTAGTCCTTGAAAACGGATACCACTTTTCTGCTTAGTAAGCAATGTGCTTTATTATTTGATTCAACAAAGAAATAGTCGTCAGTCCATTTCTTTTGAAACAGTCTCCTTTCATCCGCTAATTTTCTTTTAGTACCACTTTTATTTTGGCATGATGCAGAAGGCATGCTGAAAAGTAAAAAAAAATGAGTAACTAGTATTAACTACTAGTACTTTATCCCTAGTTATATTCATTATTTTTATAACAATGGCTAACAGTTTACATTAAAAAATAAGGAAATAAAAACTAAAACTAGCCATAGTTGTAGTATATGTTAATGGTGCTGGAGGAAGCATTTTACATCCACAACGTAACACAAAAATATACAGCCAGGAGAGACACAGGTGGAATTCATGAAATTCAGATGGACTGCGACAAAGCTATGAACATGTATGGTTAACATGTAAGCAAGTTTCTTACTGGTACTAGGATGGTAGCTTTCAATAACCTAATCACAGCCCTACCATCAAGTTAAACATTGTTTACTGTGCATGCTACCCAAGGAAACTCATTCAATTGCAAAGACAAAACTGGCATGCATTAGGACTGTCATTTTAGTTCTTCACTACAGCACTACCAATTCTCACTGGGAAAACCACTCCAGCAGTTCAAGTATGTAAAATATCAACATTAGCAGTCCTACAATACTATAATCCACAAAAATAACCCAACAAATTTGCAATAAAGTAAAGAACTCACATTACTGACTCAATAAAACAATTCTGAATAAGCTACAAGAAGGCCTCACCCAAACAAATGACTGGTGCCAGAAACATGGCCTCAAGCTAAATGCCAAAAAATGCATCATCCCCTTTGGGTATGTTTTAACTACCTGTGCAGTTGTACCTTTTTTTTTTTTTTTTTTTTTTTTACATTTAAGTCAGGTCGTGGAAGAATTGCATTGAGTATAATTGCTTTGCATGCTACTAAAGTAAAAAAAAAATCTGCAGAAAAATAAAGGTTTCCATTGTCCAATTAGCAGCTAGAGCTAGACTGAACCATTTCAAATTATTCTGCATTTGACAGCAGACAGATGTTTACTGTATTTATATGAGACTGCCCTGCAATGTTGTTAAAATATTTCCTGTGATTCTGAACTCTGTTGTCCCTGTGCTGAGTTATTGAGTATTGTCTTGTTCTTTTAGTGTTTATTATTAAATATTTAACCTTTAATTGTGGATAGTTTGTTAGAGATATTTAAGCTCAGAGTACTTGCATATTTATTTGGTGACACTGTATAGCCCACTCCAATAGCCTTGTTGTTGGTCACATTTTTCATTTGGATAATAGTAACATTGCACAGTAAGACTGGTCACCCTTTGGGAAGGGCCTTCTAGTAGCTGATAAGTAATAGTTAAATAGCTGTTGGTGGCAGGTGGCACTACCTTATAGTCTGGGCAGACGGGGCAATCGCTAGTGAACCTGTGCCAGCCTTCCCCAGGAGTGTCTGTGTGTTTGTATATAAATCAGATCTCAGAGTGTGTGTGTGTGTGTGTGTGTGTGTGTGTGTGTGTGTGTGTGTGTGTGTGTGTGTGTGTGTGTGTGTCATTGTTCTTTTACAGTTTGCCAAATTCATCACAAAACACAGAATTTTATAATTTGGCTTCTCTGCAAACTACCTCACACCAACCCTGTGAAATTTCAAATGCTCTTTTACAGTCCTGCATTAGAAAATTATATTTACAATACCACTCAATCCTTCAATAACTTTTACAGTTTAACTCTCTGGAACAACTCATACTAAAACAAAAATATGCCTCTATCTAACAGGTTATTAAAATTAAAAAAATAACAGCAGGATTTTATATAAAAGAGTCTTGACAAAGTTCATTGCTCTCTCACATGGGCTAACCAAACGAAGTCCGATGAATCTGTTGTAAGTGCCAAAGAATCAGGCTCCACCTTAATGGGTACCCCAAATTCAAACAGATCTGCTCAATCTACTAAACTAGTTAATTTCTGATACAGGGCAGAATAGGAATACTGGTATGTAGAGAATGTGCGCGCTGGTACTACCTGTGTGTGAGATACCACTGTGGTTTCAGATATACGATCAGTATGCAGGAGGCCATGAACCCTGGGCTAGACTCTGAGGAATATCCAATGAGAAATACTGTAGCAGTTGCCAGTCCTGTTGAAATATTGTGTTACTAACAGCATCTAATCTAAGAGAAGCTCCCAGGATAGTGATTTGCCTTGCAGCTACAATGGATACCTTTGGAGGTTCATGGACAGTTCTGTATCTTGGAAGCAGGCCATAGTGGATTTTAGAGCCCTCTCTCTGCTGTAGGGAAGGGCATGGATGAGACAAATGTCCAAGTAAAGATACATGTGAACACCGTTTGTCCTTAAAAAAGCAGTAATTGCAACAAAGAGGTAGATAGACTGAAGGACAAGGGTGTAAATTGGTAGTGTAAGCCCCTTATCTTTAATGTTAGAAATGGCCCGTCTCCCCCCCCCCCCTCTCTCTCTACGTATATTTAGATGGGCATCCTTGAGATGTGACATTACAATAAGTGCTTGCAGAAGGATTGGGAGCATTAAATTCTGTAGTGAAAGCATCCTGAATTTTTGGACCACCAAAAACTTGTTTAATCTTGAAAGATCTAGGATGGGTCTCTATGACCTTTCTTTTCTTGGGAATAAGAAAAGCACTGAATTGAATCCTGTTCCTTTTTCTTTTTCCAGCACAATCTCTTAGCACAATGCTTACAAATTGCTACTCCTTGTGTTTGCACATTACTCAACTTAGAACAAACAATTTTTTGTAACAAACTTTGACTAGACAAAGCTGTCTCATTAAAGTAGTCTACTCCCAATTCCTGTGGAATTACCATGAATAGACATCTGAAGCTACAAGGGAATAAAGGGGGATCAGTAATATCTGAATGGAATGTAGAGGATCAGTAATATCTGAATGGAATGTAGAGGGATCAGTAATATCTGAATGGAATGTAGAGGGATCAGTAATATCTTTATATGCCTTTGGAATACTGGGCTTCTTCACCCTTAAAACAAATCAAACAAAGGGACTGGAAAACCATTATCCAAGCAAAGATTTTGTACCCAAACATCCATTGTTGCATAAGCAATACTGACTTTATCCCTAGAAACAGGGTAGTAAAAATTTACTTCATACAAATAATCCAACATCTTCCTTGAGTAGTCAAATTACTCATAAGTATCGCACTTCCACCCTTGTCAAGTTTCATTACTATTGTAGATCAATCATTTTTCATTTCCAGTAACAATTTTGCCCCACAGTAAAAAGATTGTAGAAGTTAGACCTTACTCCATGGGCTGTCATACCCACTAGGTTTTTTTTACAAAGCTTTTCATATAAAGCTAGGGGGTGCCAAAGGCAGATTAAATTAAATGCATTCACTGAGCCTGCCACTGATGAAATGAATTTCATCCTTCAAAATATATCCCCAGATTTAGCTTCCTTTAATCTAAATTCCACTAAAACATCTACTTGGTTTAACCTAGTGGTTGGAACAAAGGTGAAGCCGTTTTGAAATAATTTGCCAAACACTGGAGAAATCTGAAAATGACTATAGCTGAAAATGTTGTAACCATTAATATCTACAACAGTATCTGCATGAACATTCCAATCTATCTGGTTTGACTCTCCCACTCCCTCGATGCCCCTTGTTGCATGTAGACATCCGATTGAGATGAAGTTGTGCAGGACAAGGTACTGAATTCAATCCTCCCTGTCACCTCTTGGTGTTCTGTGAGGAGGTTGGCAAAACTTAGAAAAAGTCCTCTTCATTCTGTCTGTTGTCAACACCTTCCTAACAATTCAGTTCTCTTGTTTGTTGCTAATGGCGTGGTATCAAAAGTGAATCCAGCAGACAGAGGTGAATAAACAATTTTATTATTATAATCCCTTTCATCATATTATAATTTTTTTCTTATGCTTCCTCACCAATTCATAATAAATGTTAACGTTTCACAATACATGTTAATGCAAAAACCTGCAGACACTCTTCCTCATAACAAGTTTTTAATCTCTACATGTACCTTTTTCAGTTCTCTGTCATTTACCCTCAATAGGATGGCCACACACTCCATCTTAACCCTGTCAAACAAATCCAGCAAGTTATTGCACAACACAGTCCCTGCCTTTAACCCATTTACATAGCCTAAGCTCCTTCAGGACTCAATGTGCATTTACACAATTTTTAAAAAACAAAAAGTCTACTTGCAAACCGAGATATATTTTCAAAAGCTTCTTCAGCCTACTAATTTTCATTTTCAAAGTATCAATGCTCCTTGCACTAAAAGTCTTGGTGACATGTAAATCAAAATATTTCTTCAACCAATCTAGCAAATCAAGTTTTGTACCAGCATCTTCAGAGTTGCTAAAATTAGAAATGCATGATGCCAAAGGATGGTTAGAACCAGCTGTCACTTGTTTGTAACTCTGTAACTCAGTCAACTCCTCTAGAAAGACCCTCTCACATTTGGGCTTCTTAGTTCATTTCTCCTCCACCACATATAATGCTATTAAGTATAGCATCACATTTTTGTGCCAACTGTGTTAATAATAGCATCACCCATATTGTTAAATCATTGGATATAAGTACAGATTCAGGCAAGAGTCCACATTACTTTCAATAGTAGCACATAAATCTTGTAATGATGTGCCCAGTAGGAACAATATATAAAAAGTAAAAACCAAACACTTACATGCAAAGTTTTCAGATTTATATTTATATGTAAAGGTTTTACATAAGGTATACGCATGCTGAGTAAGCTTGTAAAATTAAATGCATAAGCTATATTAGCTTTATCAGCCAGAGAAAATTATATTATCTATGTCATGATCGAGTTCCATACTTAACAGAAATAAAACTGCTTAAGCTTAATAACAATTGTGACAACTGTGCAGGTCAGCATTTTTTTTTCTTTTACACTGGTACAGAGTGTAGATATTTGGTTCTTAAACCTATGCAAATCTTAACGTTTAGCCCTTGATGTCTATTTTATAAATAGCATTTACTAAAACGATAAATTAAGTGAAGAAACCAAAGCTCAGAAGCAAGTGAATTAAATAATACCACTCCAACTATGAACAGCTTTGTATGCATCCAAACTCAGTATCTACAATGCCCCTGTCCAGTCCCATACCACAGAGGGATAACGCTCTTACTGTGCCCCAGACAAATCCTTGTTCCACTAGCAGCTTGGGTGTTAGAGGGACCAGATAATGAGTTTGGGAGTAAAAGGCCAATGCCATCTCACTCAACCTAGGTTTATTGCAATAACAACACTAAGAGGTTGAAAGGTTCAGGGCTGCAGTTGTCTACAACTTTGCTGGGAGGTTACGCTTGGCCAGAAGTGAGCACATACCTACCAGCAGAAGCAATTATGGAGCTTGCAAGGTACCATGGGATAGCGGGGTAGGGGGGTAGGGCACATTCACCAGCAGCAGTATGATGCTGTACCAGTGCCCTCACTCTCCTTACCAGCCCCAGGGTTGAGGCCAGAGGAGGCTAATGTGGGTCCTTTAATCCCAGTGCAGGAGGAGAGAATCTGGTAACTGATGGTCAACTGAAGGGAGAAGGAGCAAAGAAAAATATCTGTGATTATGACTGCTGGTGGACAGCTTTAACATTCGAGTCTTCAAAATGTTATTGAAAATCTGTTTTTCTCACAAAGATCCACAATGCTTATCAAATAACTGAAGTTTGTCTTTTGCCATTGACTTACCTATAACTGCCATAAACAATCTGTAACCTTGATTTACAGGGACAACGATTTTTTTTTCTGTAACTGAAAAAGTCGTATTATATTCATGTTCCCTCAGAACCCATTTTTTCCAGTTTTTTGGAATGATTTCATTTTTTTTTACTGGCTCCTCAGAACCTAAACTTTCATCCTAGGTTCCTTTTGTCTCACTGAAATCCTTTAACCAAGATCATAAGACTAGTTTACAGTGAAGTAGTCAATGTCACTAAAAGTAGTGCAATAATCATTTTTCTTCATGTGCTTCCTGTCCAGACATAATTTTGCAGAAAAGGCCACTTTCCTGTATACATTGCCAGCTCAAATTATGCATTTGTAGCACATGGTTTGGCAGGCTGTACAGGAGAATTATTTTTACACTACTTACGATGCTGCGGTGGTGGTGCTTCGGTAGCGTTGTCACCTCACAGTAAGACGTTGTCCTCTTCGATTCTCAGCTAAAGCGTCTTCTGTGTGGAGACATGCAGGAATGGGTGTACCTTTGTTGAAGGTTGTGCGTCAGGGCTGGCAACTCGGTACCTAAAAATCTACTGCCAATCATTTGCGGACCGGAGTTTCGCTGTGGCAACCCCTAACCGGGAAAAGCCGAAAGATACAACAACAACAACTGTGCATGGCATCTGTTTGCCATCATGGTTACTTGACTGCAAACTGAATTCCAGGTAAAGGATGTCAGCAAAGCAAAACAAAAAAAGTGAAAGCAAGGGTCAGACTCTTTAAATCACAGACTGTCCACCAGTTATACCACTTTAACCTTGTGTACCTCAAATGTTTGATCATAAGAGCAAATGGAGGTCACTTTCATCTACAGACTGCTACTATACATACAAGTTATACCTACTTAAGTATGCATTCCACAGATGACTGCTTTTGATCACATAAAATAAATATATACGAGTGGCCACAGTAATACATTTTTCACTGGTTTTACACAAACACACAACAATTCTGAAAGCCCAATCAATGGCCAGCTCATCTACCCATTTAGAAAAAATTCTGCATATATTCAACTAGCTATATGTGTTCAGTTGCTAAAAACTATCACTGTGGTCTAGATATTAATCTGCTGCAGTTGTATGTACATTATAGAGATAACTAGAAATTGAAGTAAGGCCTATCGTTTTAACAGAAGTTCCAACACCTCTCCATACTCTATATACAACAGACCACAGGCCTACATTTGACATCTGCAACACTTACCATATTTTCGGTCTACCACATACAAGGCAAGTCTTTCCAACAGAGTAATCATCTCTTTCATCATTTCTCCAAAATCTTTCCAAGCTGTGCCTGAGATTGGGTAAACACTAGACTATAGCTTACCTGTTTTCAGTGCATCTTTGGCATGATGGACAAACCCTTCTAATTCTTCAACTCTTCTTTGGTGCGAATGCACAGATTCCTATATCTGTATGAAAAAACTAATGGAAGGGTGCTTTTGGCACATACGCACACCGGTTAAAGGTCGTGGGCGCAAACAAAATGGAAAAAAAGTTGAATTTGGACTTGAGGGTCGCAGGCTACATGGAAGAGCTCTGAGGGCTGTATGCAGCCTGCGGGCATTGGGTTGGAGACATTTGCCCTATAGGATCCCTCCTCCACTTTCTTGGGGTGTGATTGCCTTCTGTTCTGGAGATTACCAAAGGACCTATTAGCATATCTTTGTTACATATGTAAAAGGTAGCACAAGCTGTAACTAAACTGGAAACCCCAATACTACAAGGCAGCAGTACTACTACAGTGTCGCTTCACGTAACAAAACATGAACAAATACTTAAATATATGAATACACAGATATAAAATACACTTTTCAAATAAGTGGAATGCACCAAAGGATTAATTAGGAGCTGAGTAATCGTGACCGTTGATAAATATGTTTGTGTTAATGGTACAGCGCCACTCTACAATTCTTTCTTTTGAGTTACTAAACATGATATTTTAAGTGATGCAAATCTTTTACTAGACAGTACAAAATAGATCTGGTCAGCTAATCTATCATTTATGTCAATCACCATTATGGTAAAGGCAGCTTTAACGATATATTACTCCTTTAAAAAGTCAGCATGTTACATGACATAAATGAACAGAATTCACAGGTCCCCCAAATAGATTTTCTCATGCCTGCTGTCACTTAAAAAATGGCAAAAATTCACTGTGAAAAAAAATATTACCATACTGCCAGTCACAAATATTTTGGTCTCTCATATTACTGTATATGCACTGTGCATGTCAAAAATATGTAGAAGAGATGTATATTTTTGGTATAAAGAAATTACGGCATGACAAAGTGTGATCAAATAATATTATTTAAAAAAAAATGAAAGTCATTAATGCGCTAATAAAGATAGAATTTGCACAATCTCTATGATTCTACTGTTGAACTTCTCTGTGATAGATTAGCTGAACATTTCTTTTAGCATTCTTTATGAACTGTTGTCTACATACACATCATAGCATTTCAGGTCACTTTTTATCAAGGTATGTGATTTTACCTTATGTCTATAACCAGACCAATGACTACATTCACATATGCAAACACAGTGCTATACCTCTTACTTGTCCCTTAGAGAATGGGAGATCCCTAGATCGTATCCTGATTGTAGAATGGACATTCTCCAGCAGGGTGTTAATATACAAGTAATACCCTCTGAAAAACGAGTCTGCCACTTCACAGAAGCATATCAAGTTGTTGTGGAGCTCAGACTAGAAAAACCTAATGGCTGCCATTATTTTACACTTGTTAAGCAGCACTTCTAATATTTAGTGAGTGCAAAATGTAAAAAAAAAGAAAATTAAAAAGTGTAAAACTCTGACATCTCAGCCAACGCCTTCAAGGAGACTTCTTGAAGGATTTGGCCGAGATGTCAGAGTTTTATTAAATCTGTTTGGAACATTGGTGGTCGTCTTGTTTGCTACAAGGCATCAGTTTTGTTCATTGTTGCAGTTGAAAATTAGAAAGTGTTCTTGTTTTTAATGTCTGTATGTGTGTAATTGTATGCATGCATGTGAGTGAAAGCGAGATCAATCAAGCAATTATTTTACACTCTTTAAGCAGTGCTTTTGATGTTTAGCGAGTGTAAAAAAAATAAACAAAAAAGTGTATGTGTGTCTATGTATGTATACAAGTGTACTTGTTTCTGTCTGCATGTGTGAGTGAATGTGTGGATGAAAGCAGAAGAGCCTATGTGTGTGTGTGTGTGTGTGTGTGTGTGTGTGTGTATGAGAGAGAGAGTGAGCAGTGAGATTGATCAAGTCATTATTTAACACTCGCAGCACTTTTACTGGTTAGCGAGTGTAAAGTAAAAGAGAAAAGAAACTTAAAATAAGTTGTGTGCATGTATGTCTGTGAGTGAGAGTGTATGCATGTATGAAAGCAGAAGAGGCTGTTTGTGTGTGTGTGTGTGTATGTGTGTGTGTGTGTGTGCGTGCGTGCGTGCGTGTGTGTGTGTGTGTGTGTGTGTGTGTGTGTGTGTGTGTGTGTGTGTGTGTGAGAGAGTGAGACTGATCTCTAGCAGCAGCAGCTGTTAAGAGGCCTGCAAACCTCTTGACCTCTTACCTAAATATATCTGGATAAAGCATAAAATAAACAAGGGATAAAGGCTCACAATAACAATATATTTTTACATGATCCTGTTATAAAATCACAATATTACTTCAACATTAGGATTTTTGTCAGCTTCCATTTTCTGAAGCAGATGTGTGTGTGTGTGTGTCTGTGTGTGTGTGTGTGTGTGTGTGTGTGTGTGTGTGTGTGTGTGTGTGTGTGTGTGTGTGTGTGTCTATATCTATATATATATATATATATATATATATATATATATATCTACATATACACACACACATATATATATATATATGTGTGTGTGTGTGTGTGTGTGTGTGTGTGTGTGTGTGTGTGTGTGTGTGTGTGTGTGTGTGTGTGTGTGTGTGTGTGTGTGTGTGTGTGTGTGTGTGTGTGTGTGTGTGTGTGTATGTGTTTGTGTATGTGTGAAACTGCATGAGAGAGAATGAGCCACTCCATTGAATCTGAGAGCCTGGAAAGGGACCTACTCCATAACAGGTAGCCTACATTTTGTATTATGCCAATAGTAGTAAAGAGGTCTACATACTTCTTGACCTTTCAGGTAAAGAAATATGGATAAATAAAAGTAAAGAGAGAACAAAGGCTCAAAAATAGGAACAAATTTTAAATTAAAAAAAATAAATAGGAAAAGATTTATGTTAGAATGAATTTTTTAAACAAAATTAAATGAAAGTCTGAAACTCAAATCTGTGCCATCATTTAGAGATATCAGTCTCTAATAACTGGCAATGATTTAGGAGAAAAGAATCAAAACGAATAAAGTAAATACCTGGATATTGTTAAAAGGTTATATTTTGGATGTAAAATGCTTTCCCTAACACCATTAACATATACTACAAAAAGTTTGAAACATTAGGTGGAGGAAGTATTTTACATCAAAAATTTAGAGAGAACCCATTCTCTAAGCACAGTAATATGAACCAGTGTGTGTGTTAATGTGTAATTAATGCCCTTCCAGGGGGTTTGACAATTACACATTAACACAACCCCTGACAGGAATTGCTGTTGCTTAATTTACAGACCGTCCCTGCTGTATCCTCTTATTGTTTACTGGATGATTATTGCCACAAATTAAAGTTTCATTCTTCTTCTTCCTCTTTCTCTACACATCTTTATTAATATATCAGTTAAGACATAACCACACATACATTTTTATAAAGAAAACAAATCAACTAACATGTTTTCCATTTGAACACATTATACATTATGTGCTTTCTTTTTTATAACAACTGTTTTTTAGTCCATTACATAAATCACTCCAGTTCCTACCTTTCCTTTAAACCTCATGCCTCGTCTTCCTCCAGAACATTATTCTACATGTATTATTCAATTTATTTCTATGTAATTTGCTTCCTCCCTTTTTTAAAGATCCCTCTTCCTGTTAGTTTATCTCTTTAATAAAATACATTTCCATTTTCTAGTAATTACTTTTATGACAGCCAATAGCATTAGACCTATTAATGCCTTATTATGTCTAGGCAATTCATATCCTATGTTCCAACTCAAAAGAAAATCTGGACAGTTGAGAGGTATGACTGCAGGGCTGCATATTTCTATTTATGATTCATGCAACCTCAGAGTTCTCGTGATGGTTTAACTAAGAAGCACATGATGTTAAAGTAATATCAGTTGCTGTAACTGTTTTAAAGCAACTCCCATTCTAGCTATCAGGAGTTTGATTTGCCATTCTGTTCATCATTTGGCATAATACAAAATGTAGGCTACCTGTTGTGGAGTAAGTCCCCTTATAGGTTCTTAGTTTCAGTGGAGTGGCTGGTTCTATCTTGGACCAACAAGTTAAAACAAAAGGAAAAGACTTTTTGTTGATTTGTTGACTCTAACACACATGTTGTTCCCATGAACCTGCAAAAATCAATAACTTTTCAAAGGCTAAAATATTCTTTAAAACATCTTTTTAACTGGAAATTTGTTTTTGTTTTTATAACATTGTGAATTAATCTTTTTCCTTAACAAGGAGATGGAGGTGAATAATAGCCTAACACATCTATGACTCATATTCAAATTAGGTATTTAGCCTTGTTCCAAATCAGCTGGCTTGACTACTAGCCAATCCATACTTTTTATCCTAATTAGGAACTTGCCTCTCCTCTTATCAGATGGCCTGAAAATTAGCCAATCTATGACTTTTATTCTAATTTCAGACTTGACCGCCCAGCCAACCATCAGGCCCAGTAGCTATAAGCCAATCAGGAATCATAGCCCTATCAACCAATCATAAGGGCCATTTTTGACCACATCTCCTTGTTTAGGGTTATGTAGACAGCTAGAATTGTAATGTTTTTTCAGGAAGAAATATTGTATCTGATGAAGCCCGATAGATGAAAGTGCTCATCACTTTGAATAAACTGGATGATATAAGGCTCAAAGGATTGCTTCATGTTTCCATTGCCTGATTTTGAGAATGTGTGCATTTTGCTCTGTTTTGCTGTCTCCCTGAAAAATACTTAGAGGAATACAACAGTGTATTGTTGCAAAAAAAGAGGCTTTTCCTTTTGTTTTTAAATGATTGAAATAATAGTCAGAGAACCCCAGAAAATACTTTTGCAACTTTTTCCTTGGTTATATTTTTCATTGGCTCATTCTATTACTAGCTTAGTTTAACCCATGACAGCAAAATATACCATTTTATTCCATTTCATACGCATTTTGCCATATGCTGCACTGCTCTGACCTGGTATGTAAACAGTTACATCTCATGCATTTACCAAACTTGCATTCCATCTGCTTCTTAAGCACATGCTTAGTTTGACTATAATCATGCTTTTTACTGAATTTGCTAGTTTCATTGTATTTTTACTCAGCCTATTCTTTTGCTCAAGTTCTTATATTAGCAGTTTGTCTTTTTCATAATTCAGCCTGTGTAGCAAGCTAAGTTGCCAACTTTCTTGCAGCCATTAACTTTAGAAACATTACAGCATTAGCCAGTGCAATCACTATTCTATATCTAATCTGTTGTTTATTTGGTTAAACCCACAATGTTCAGACAGTTCATATATGTGCTTAACAAACACTTCTATAGCCTCTCACTTAGCTTGAGCACATTATATGTGTGTGAATGCAAACTACTTTAAGTTTTTTTTAATAAGGGTCTTCATTTTGCACACATACTAAGGATTTGTAAGCATGACCATGTTGCCTGAATTTAATAGCTGCTGCATATTCTTCCCATCAGATAATGCACTGTGCTTAATAAACTTTGCTGAAGCAAACTAGCAAAAAGGCTGTCTCTACTATTCTAGCAAACAGTTTATCACATGCCATAGTCATAACATGATTAGCATCATGCTTATCACTGGTTATATTTTTTCAGAAGTACAATGGTCTTACTATTATTGAAAATTTACCTATATGGCCCTTTTTCCACACGTGAAACAGAGTGTATCTACAGATGAAAAGTATGATGTACAAAACAGTAGTGCAACCAGTAGTACTGTATGCTACAGAAAACTGGGAAGTGAAGTAAAAGCAGTTGCTGGGAAGGCTAGAGGTGATGGAGATAAAGTGCTTGAGATGGGTCGTAGGGTGCATCCTATGGGACTGATGAAGTAATGATGACATCAGAAGATAAACGAAAGTAGATCCTGTTACAGAGAAGGTCAACGAGAATGCATTACATGGTTTTGGACACATGTCTAGTTAATTGGAAAATGATTTGATGAAGAAGATTTATGAGACAGGAGGAAGGCATAAGGAATCAAGGACATCAAGCAAAGAGATGGAAAGACCACATGAGGGAAGACATGCAACTGTTAGGTATAAATGTCAAAGAAGGAAGGAGAGTGGCATTTAACTGAGAGATGGAGACAATGGTATTTCATCCCAATCCCCTGTAGAAAATGAGGAAAAGCAGTTCATTTTATTCTAAATCTTATATTTTCTGTTTATTACCAGTATTTGATATATACTTTTACTGAAGGTTTAGACTGCTCAGTTTTAAACTTAGTTTCACTGAATAATAGGGTCTATATTATATATTCAAACTTTCTAAACTTTGAATCCCATATGTTCAACAACATATGATTGAATATATAATAGAACAAAAAAAACTTAATGGTGCAGGCAGAGGGACAAGGGTCCTGGCACACCCCACACCCCCCTAATTAAATATACCAACTCTGAGATCGCACTTCAGTGCAGAAAAGGGAAATCTCCCATTCTGCACCAAACGGCGCCATTACGTTTGACCTTCGAACGCTTGAAATTTCGATCATATGGTGTTGACCATATGCCATTCGAAATTTCAAGCATTCATGGTTCTAATAGGAATCCAAATAATACTCTTTCTACCCATACAGCAGTTTTCTGCTTCCTTAGGGACAGTTTAAGTCATATATTTTGATAAAGAAGCCCTTTTGAATTTAGCAGTGGCTAACATTTTTACCATTTCTATCATTGTATTCAGTTTCTCGATGATCTCTAAGTGGGAGATTGTGCCAAAATTTTTGGCTAAATCAAGAGAGGCAGTATGTACTGCTTTGCCCTCATCCAGGGCTTTGGTGACATTCTCAAAGAATTCCACCAGGTTTAATAAGCAAGATCTAACCTTGATGAAACTAAACTGAATTGGGTCAAGAGTTTTAAGATCACCTTTGTCCTTGAAGGTCCATGATGATTCTTTCCATGGCCTTGCAGATAAAGCTGGTTAGGCTTATGGGTCGATAGTTTTCTGGGTCAGTTCATGGACCCCATTTGTGCAAGGGAATTACTGTTGTTCTCCACTCTGCTGGAACAAAGCCAGTGATCAGGCTATGGTTAAAGAGAGTGTCAAGTTGACCCACTAGGTTTTGTTTTAAATTGTTTAGTAAACAACCTGGGATGTTATTTGGTTCCATAGAGGCCATATTTTTGGCCTTGGAGAGCACTTATATGATCTGTTCTTTGGAAATACTCTGAAGATGACTGATGTCAGGAATGCTTTGGAGTATGGCTGGTGGGGCCAGGGGGGTGAAGTTATTGCCAAATCTGTCAGCTAGTAGGATGGCAATTTCCTTAGGTTAAGTATGAGTGGTACCATCTACTGTAAGTTTGCCACACAGCTGAGCCTTCCCTTTTAGGTTTTAGATGCAGCTAAAGAATGCATTATGGTTGCCTTTAGCTAGGGATGCTAATTTAGTCTCATAACTAGCCTTAGAAGACTTTACAAGATATCTGATTTTTTGTTTTGTTAAGTTGTGGAGGGTATTCTTACTCTGTTGTGTACCTTCCTTCTTCTTCTTAGACATCAGTTGCTTTTTTTGTTACATAACTTAGTATTCTTACAGTTCAGCAGGGTTGCTTATTTTTTTCAGGAGGAGCTGGTTTTAATCCTTTCAGGTACAAGTGAATCAATACATTTGTTTAAGTGGCTATAAAGGGAATTTGCATACTCTTCTGCATATGAGTCATTGTTGGCTGTGCTAGTAGGGGCTTTGAAACTTTTCATAGTTTGCATTGGAGAAATTTTTCAGTTTTTTTAGCTCTTGTGGGGATGTCAAGTCTGCTCTTTACTTCAAGCAAGACTGATTTATTGTCAGACTTTACCAGCGAGGGCAATACACATGGGGTAGTGCAGTGACCCCTCCCATGTTAGTGAGCACTAGGTTTAGAATATTTGAGCCTCTTGTGGGGCTGCAGATCAACTGTTCCAGTGCATTTGAATTAACAAAATCTGGGAAGCTCAAAGGGATCATGTAAGTTGCACAACTGATGGAATGATAATTGAAATCTCACATGATTAAACACCAAAATAGAAGTGGCTAAAAGTAATCCCAATGAAGGTAAAAACAACAATAAAGTTCCGAACCAGCAGGATAATGGAATTAAATTATTTAAGTACAAGTCCACATGATTCATAAAAGCTTTCATCTCCTGAAAAGAGACTTCATCATTTACTCCTTTATTCCTTTTATACATTATACCATAATTAATTTCAATCATACTGTATATCCTCACACAATAAATCCCATAATATATGCAATCACAATTTTTTTTTCAAAGAATTTTATTAAATAATTCACTTGATTTCAAATTTAAAATAGACCTGAAGAAGCTATCTATAGCGAAAGCGCTTGTCTAATAAAGTTTTCTGCTGCTCAGCCTTATACCCTTGTGGATTGAGTTATTTGCTGGAAATCACTACTGAAGATTTTTTGCACTTCTATGTTCTGTTTCGCTGCCTGCCTTTTGCGACTTGATTTTATTCTACAATTGTTTGGCAGAGGAGCGTTCATTCCACAGGTGGCTATCTATTCATATTTATATATTCATTATATTCATCAGGTATATTGTATTTTTTTGAACCTGTTAAAAGAATTTGTGTTTTATTATTATTAAAAGTAAGGCCGGAATTTTTTTGAAAATATTCCATGTTTTTAAAAAGTTTTTGTATAGATTCCCTTCTACTCCCAAGAGTAATCAATATGTCATCTGCAAACATTTGTATTGTCGATGATATAGTGGGGTTTAACTTGTATCCTTCAATATCTGTATCATGCCTTATTAAATTTGCCCATGGTTCCATAACTAATGAAAATAAAAGAGGGGATAAAGGACATCCTTGCTTAGTACCTTTTACTACTGGTATATTTTGAGATATACTATTAACAATTTTAACATAAGCTTGGCTACCTTCATATAACAGAGTGATAAGATTGATAAAATTATTGGAGAAATGTAATTCCTTTAATAGAGTGAACAGATATTCCCATGTAACTGAGTCGAAAGCACAATTTATATCTAAACTAACTAGGGTTAAATTTGTTTTAAGATTTTTCACCGAATCAATTAAAGTTAATATTCTTTTAATGTTATCATATGAAGATCACTATCAACTAATTTGGGTAAAAGTGTTTTAAGGCTTTCTGCATAAATGGACATAAATAATTTGTAATCAGTGTTTAATAGGGAGATGGGTCTATAGGAGGTACACTTAGAGAGATCTTTGTTAGATTTTAAAATAGGAGAAATAAAAGTGTATTTCTAAGAAGGTGGAATTATGTTTTTGTCCTGAACAAGATTAAATACTTTATAAAGCAATTTTAGAACATTTATAGGTAGTAATTTGTAAATTTCAGGAATGATGCCGTCATTACCTGGTGCTTTATTTTGCTTTAGTTTGGTAATGTGAGTTTGAAGTTCTTTGAAAGATATTTGTTTATCAATAAATATCCCTTGTTCCTCTGAAAGTCTTGTTTTAGTGTATTTATTAATAAATGTTTTTATTTCCTCTTTAGAGTTAATTTCAGTAGCTGTTTGGTTGATGTTTATAAAAAACTCTCTAAATTCAGTTAATATATTATGAATTTCCGATACCATTTTTCCTTTTTTAGGGGAAATATTTCATTAATATGATTAAATCTATTTAATCTTTTCATTTTATTAGCAATAATTTTTAAGGATTTAGGGTTAGAAGAGAAATTTATAAACTTGAATTTTTCTGTATTGATCATAGTTTTGTGTTTTAATATTTCTAGATATTTATTATTTAACATATTTATTTATTTTCTTTTATCTGATATATCTTTATCACCCATATTACTAAGTTTTAAAGTGTCTAATTTACATTGTATAACTTGCAGCTCTTTATCCCAAGCTTTCTTTTTTTGTTGTACCAATTCAATATCCTACCATATAGATAAGCTTTTAGGGCATCTCATATGTAAATTTCTGATATATCATTAGTATTGTTAAGTTCTAAAAAATTCTGTACTTGTGTAGAAATAAAATCATTAAAATCTTTTAATTTTGTGATATAAGCTGGGATCCTTTTTATATGAATATTAAAATTTGGATTGACTACCACTTCAAAAATGATAGAATTATGATCTGATAAAGGACATGAAATCACTGCTGATTTGTTTAAGGAATCTGTTAAATTATTAGAAATAAAAACTCTATCTATCCTCGAGTATGAGTTATGTCTATGAGAAAAAAAGGTGTAAAACAAAGAAGTAGTATCTGCAAAATAATTTATATCTTTCAAAAAATAAGTATCTGGAAAGTCTTTTAATAATTTAGATGATGTAGATATTCTTCTCTTCCCATTAGTACTAGAGTATTTGTAATCTAGAATACAATTGAAATCTCCTGCCAAAATAATGTTCCTTTTAGAGAATAGTACAATTTGATCTAGATGTTGTTTCACTGTGTTAATCCCTATCCCTGGAATCCAATATATGTTAATCAATGCGAAAATGTTACTGTTGGTGACTGCACAAAACATTCCTTTATTATCCTTATATGTATCTATTATTTTAGGAAAAGGCATTATGCTGTTCCATAGGATAGCTACTCCTCTCTTTTTCTTAGTATGTTCAGAACTTACTAAAATATTATATGTTTTAGATTCAAGTCTGAATATATCCTCTGTTATTAAGTGAGTTTCTTGTAAAAATACTAACTGGGATTTATGTAACTTAAGATATCTAGTTAAATTCCTCCTTTTATTAGGATTATTTAAACCATTAATGTTAACTGATATACCTTTTAGTATAGTCATTGAAAATTAAATGATGTAAATATAAACATACTGATCTAAGAAATACACAAGAATATATCTAATAGGAATACTATTATGATCATTAGAACAAACATAGTGTAAGAGTAACATATTCTTAAAATTAAGGTTGTTTCCTACTACATAAGATATGAACGTCTGAAAAGTTATTAGAAAATATTTATAACATAACCATGAAACAAAATAACCAACCCGAACCCCTCTGGAGTTTAAAACTCCTAACTCAAATGACATCAGTCACTCAATTCAACCTCCTATCAAAAGCAGCATCCAATCAGCACCTGCCTAAATGTCTATAGTCATAACTATAACAATAAGGCTTCTCATCAATAACATAATCAATTTTTTTGTATGAATCAAATGTATAGATATAACGTTGTGTCAATTAGTAAATTGATGACAGCTACATCTTAGGAATAAAGTACAGAATTTTCTTACATTAGTTAGTAGGTTATTAAGAACTACTATGATCTATTAGTTCACTCTTATGTTTTAAAGTAATCACATTTGATAAAAACCTTAAAAAGAGACTATGGAATTATTTTATTACCGAAATATGGCTAATAAAGGTTGAAGTGTGATATATAGTACTGCCATAGGTGATCAGCTAACTGGGACATAGTTGTAAATGAATCACCTAAAGGCCTTCAATAACCATTAACATTGGCAGCTAATAAATACGATGCTAATAAAAGTGATTTTACTAACAATCAACTAACATACTGACTGTTCTGAAAGAAATGAACACTGCATTTCTTTGCCAGAAACCAAATATAGTGATTACTCATCAAGAAGTAAAACCAACAACATCCTGCTAGATGTTCTTCGTCTTCCATTGCTGCAGTCCTTACTATTGGGTATAGTCCGCATCCAGTCGGCCCGAATACCAGAGTATAAGGCTGACGTCGGTCAGGGCGCATTAGACTGACGTCAGCACGTCAGGGTACTAATGCGCATGACCGGCGTCATATCCTCAGTCTTTTTTGCCGCGTGATCCGATGCAGAAGCAGTTTTGCGAGTGCAGGTTGGCGTTCTGAAATATTTCCGAAACCGGAGTTTCAGACCGAATCAGAGTTGGCTAAGTACCCCGTTGGGGAACATTTTGGTTTTTTCTTGCCTCAGTATTTAACCGGATGTCAGAAAAAGTGAATAACTGTATTTCTTGTGGGAAACAAATACCTCATAGGGATTACCATACATTATGTATACCTTGTTTAGGGCCTGAGCACGACGTTGTTGGTTGCCGCTCTTGTGCTAAGTTTAACAAACGCACTATTAAGAGGAGGTTAGACTGTGCCAGATTAGTGTTTGGGAAGCGTTGCAATTATAAAATGCCGTCGGATGCTCCGCCCGCTTCATCCAAGAAGCGCAAGGACAAAACGGCGAAGCCTAGGGTTGATGAACCGCAGTCCCGGACGCCGGTTCTTTAGATGGCTCAGTGGAGCCAGAGGTTTTGCCAGGAGTTTCTATAGAGTCTCAGGCAGAAACTTTACTGTTACAGGATGTACCCTCTCAGGAGGCAGGCCAGGCTGAGGGGCTTCTCAGGTAACTATTCTTCCCTCTCTTCCCAAAGTAGTTAGAGCCTCTCCTTCTGTTGCCAAAACTTCTTTTAGAGGTAGGCCAACTTCAGCTTCAGTAGGGGCTTCTCCTAGCCTTTCGGGTTCTGTACCTAAGAAACATATGCTTAAAATGGCAGAAGATTTGATTACTATGATTAGAGGTTCTATGGGCCCTCCTGATAAGAGGCCTAGAGTGGAACCAGAGTTTGACAGTTTTGAACAGGGTTCAGGGGCTTCTGAATCTTCTGTGGAAGATTTGCAGGAGTATCCTCATTATTCTGATTCTGATGTGGATGATGCCACTCCTTCGGCTTCTCCTCCTGAGGATTTTTCATTTTCAGAGACTCTGCATTCCATGAGGGAGCACTTTAAATGGGAAGGCCAGGATTACTCTGATTCCAGGAAGAGGCTTAGGGAATTCTTGTTTTTACCCCAGCATAGGCCCTTAGCTATACCTCCTGTGTTGAATGTGGTGGAAGATGTTTTTGCAGAGGCTTCCCTGAACCCTGATTCTTTGCCTCCTGCTCCTGTTAAACCTGATAGGTACTATAGGGTGCCCGAAGCTCATAAGTATTTGTTTAAGAGTCCTAGGGCGGACCCAGAAACTGTTTCTCAGGGGCCTAAAGGTGTTAAGGCCTCTGTGGTTAAAAATCCTGTTCCCACTGACAAAGAGGCAAGGGCGTTAGATAGGTGGGGTAAGAAAGTGTATACTTCTTCCACTCTAGCCATGAGAGCGTTGAATTGTCAGTTTCACATGCTGAAATATCAAAATTATCTCCTTTCACAATTGAAATCTAAGGTGGATGCTTTGGCGGAAGGTATTGATTGTAAGGACTTGCTGGATTTAGTTTATGTGTCTGAACAAGTGGGCAAGCATTCTTTGCAATGTGGTTTTGATGCTGTGCAGGCCTCCTCGAGGGTGGCTGCCACTAGTTCTGTTCTTCGCAGGCATGCCTGGTTGAGGGATCAAAATTTGGCTGAGCATGTTAAGACAAGGATTTTGGATGCTCCTTTGCAGTCTGATGTGTTGTTTGGTTCACCTGTGGAAGCAGTTTTAAAGAAAATGGAGGACAAAGCTAAGTCTATGCAAACTGTTAAAGATTTTTTGCAGGTACAGCCACCGAAGTTTAGTAGAAATTGGCCTGCTAAGGGGTGGACATATCCTGCTTATGATTCCCAGTCTAGGGGTAGGTCTAGACGTGGTAGGGGCAGGGCTCAAGGTTCTTTTAGGCCTAGAACAGGGAGTTCACCTGCTCAGACTTCTGGTGAGGGCAGGGGTCAGTCCTTTCGTAAACAGACCCATTGACCTGCCTTTTCAACTGCCAGTAGATTCTCGTCTGGCAGCTCCTTTGGAAGGACAACTGTCTCTTTTCAAAGGAAATTGGGATTTAATTACTCAAGACAGATGGGTGTTGGACATCATTCTACCAGTCCCTGTGTCAGAAAGGGGCCTAGGATTTTATTCTCGCATGTTCCTAGTACCAGAGAAGGGGAACACGTGGAGACTGCTTTTGGATTTATCTCTCCTCAACACTTATCTGGACATTCCCAAGTTCAAGATGTTGACGTTACATCAGCTTTTACCGCTGCTGGGCAAAGATCACTGGATGGTAACTTTAGATCTCAAGGAAGCTTACCTTCATGTGCATATCAGGCTAAGTTACAGGAAGTATCTGCGGTTTCAAGCTGGAGATTCTCATTATCAGTTCTCTGCATTGCCCTTTGGCTTATCTACTGCCCAGAGTATTCACAAAGGTTCTGGCTCCAGTGATAGCTTACTTCAGGCTACAAGGACTTCAAATCTATCCTTATTTAGACGACTGCCTGATTCTGGCTCAAGAAAAGGAAGACCTTCTACAGCATCTGGAATATCTTATAGCAGTGCTAAGATGCCTAGGGTATTCTGTGAACGAAATAAAGTCCAGTCTAGTACCCTCTCAAGACATGTGCTTTCTGGGTGTGAGACTGAATACAGCAGCCCAGATGGCCTTTTAACCCCGGACAAACAAAAGAGTCTGTCACTTTACTTCCATCAACTATCTCATCAGTCCGTGCTGACTGCAGAGACAGTCCTTCAAGCATTAGGGTTCATGGCATCTTGTATTCTGGTGCTTCCCAATGCCAAACTGCATATGAGGAAGTTACAATGGTATCTCAAAATGTATGGACACAGCACTGCCAGGATTTAGACACTGTCATTCAAATAATACCTTGCCTTCAAAGAGTATTTTTGTGGTGGGCTCAGGAATGTCACCTAAACAAGGGACTCTCTGTGACCCGGCCAGAGGCGAGTCAGATTTTACCGACAGATGCCTCAGACATTGCTTGGGGAGCTCATCTAAATGTAAAGTGGATACAAGACAAGTGGCCTGCCAGACTACAGCATCTACATATCAACATAAAGGAGATGTTAGCAGTCCAGTTCGCATTGCTGGCTTTCAAGGAGTTACTTCTTCCAGGGCAGGTGTTGATTCTAACAGACAACACAACTGTCATGTGGTACTTCAACAAACAAGGGGGAACACATTCTTATCCTCTATGCAGGCATGCAATGATTTTATGGGAGACTGCGCTACGCTTGCACCTAACTCTTCAGGCAAGGTTTCTGCCAGGAGCACAGAACTCCTTAGCAGATGTGTTAAGCAGACAAATCATGGATCCCCACAAGTGGAAACTGGATCTTCATGTATTTCAGAAATTGACAGTGTCATGGGGAACTCCAGACATAGATCTGTTCGCTTCTCCACTAAACCACCAGCTGCCACAGTTTTGCACAAAGGGGTTTCATCACACAGCTTGGAAAGTGGATGCTCTGTCTTTCAGTAGGACAAACCTTCATCTGTATGCCTTTCCACCTCTGCCTCTTCTTCCAAAGGTACTGTTAAAGGTCAGACAGGACAGGCCAAGGATGATTTTGATAGCTCCAGATTGGCCTCGGCAACACTGGTACCCTCTACTACGGAGTCTGGTAAAGAAGCCTCCATGGCCTTAACCTTTGATTCCACATCTGTTATCCCAGCAGGACGGTCATCTGCTCAATGTCAAGCTTCACTCTCTTCATCTGACAGCCTGGCATATTCTGTGTTGAAACACAGCAGGTCTCAACTTCCTCAACAAGTTTTAAATGTGATTATGGAAGCTAGAAGACCTAGTACAAGGAAAGTGTACGCAGCAAAATGGAAGAGATTTTTATTTTGGAGTAAAGCAAAGAATTTGGAGATTTCTGAGCCTAATTTGAGTATGGCTCTTCAATATCTTACTGAGTTACTGGACAAGGGTCTGTCCTTCTCTTCCATCAAGATTCATGCTGCAGCAATCTCAGCTCACTATGATTGTGACCCACCATTGTTTTCGCATCCTTTGTTCAAGCAGTTTCTTAGAGGGGCTAAGAATATAAGACCCCACGTAGAGCTCCTACTCCTGCTTGGGATCTCAATTTTGTGTTGGAAAAACTTACTCTACAACCTTTTGAGCCTCGGCTACTGCTGAATTGAAATATTTGTCATGGAAGACTGCTTTTGTTGGCTATTACTTCTGCAAGAAGGGTGTCTGAGTTGCAGGCCCTTATGGCAGTCGAGCCCTTTTGATATTCCATAAGGATAGGGTATCATTACGTACTAATCCTTCCTTTATGCCTAAGGTGGTTTCTAGTGTGGCTTTAAACCAAACTATTCATTTGCCTACCTTTTATGCAGACCCCCAAAATAAAGGGAAAAGATTTTGCATACTTTAGATGTACACAGGCAATTGCGTTATTACTTAAGCAGGACTAAGGATTTTAGGCAGTCTCAGCAGTTGTTTGTTTCTTTTGCTTTGAGTTCGCAGGGCAAGCCTGTGTCAAAACAAACTATTTCTAGGTGGATTGGCTTTTGCATTGCATTTTGTTATTCCCATCATGGCAAGGAGGTTCCAGCTGGGATTAGGCCTCATTCCACTAGGGCTACTGCCACTTCAACAGCATTTCTACGGGGTGGCAACTAAGGATATTTTGGAAGCAGCTACTTGGAGTTCAGTGCATACTTTCTCTAAGCATTATCACCTTCCTATCTACTCTAAGTCTAGGGCTGGTTTTGCCACAGCTGTTTTGCAAGGCATGTTGTCAGCTCCTGCTTCTTTATGATTTGCCAGCCTCCCTTACCTCTGCTTTGGCATTCTACCCAATAGTAAGGACTGCAGCAATGGAAGACGAAGAACATAGTACAGTTTTGTACCTACCATAAATGTAGATGTTCGAGGATTCCATTGCTGCAGTCCAATTTACCCTCCCTCCTTCCCCTCTGTGTTTAGGGGTGGTTGTGTAGGTGATTTACCTGCTTATATTTTTGTATATATTGTTCATGTTTAGGTGCAGGTATTTTGGGCCTTGTCTTTTTAGGGTCTTCTGACATCTGGGGCAAGAAAAGACTGAGGATATGACGCCGGTCATGCGCATTAGTACCCTGACGTGCTGACGTCAGTCTAATGCGCCCTGACCGACGTCAGCCTTATACTCTGGTATTCGGGCCGACTGGATGCGGACTATACCCAATAGTAAGGACTGCAGCAATGGAATCCTCGAACATCTACATTTATGGTAGGTACAAAACTGTACTTTTTCTTATAACCAAACACCCCGGTGCAGTCTCTCATAGAAGAGTGACTAATAAACCTTAACAGTCTGATCTTCCATTCATTGCATTAATTTGAGTTACCTCAAAGGGTCCATCACCATACTGAAAACTAGTGAAAAGGTCATATTAGTTCAAAGAAGCAATGTGCTTAAATAGCTCCTGTATACTATATAGAAGCCTTATTTAAACATAATGAGCTTTTTATTATTCAATTATAGCTTATACTATCTTTGAATTTTGAAAAGCTATTTCATTAACAAAACAAAAGATGAACATTTCACATTTTCTAATGATAAACAGATTTAACTATTTTTAATACACCTGTCCTTGCAATATTATTGCTGCCTATGTGGTACATCCCTATCAGCCTATTACACAAATGCATTCATAAAATAACTGAGATAACCTATTATATACGTCTATACATTTAACATTTTGATAAATGCTTCATGAATATTTTCTCAGCAAATCAATAGTTATAAAAAATGTACATGTAACACAAGTATGTAAACAGCATGTAGCGTTATTAAATCTTCCAAAAATGCACAAATCACAACTAGTATTTCTCATCAAGATATCGGCACCCTTGTCATATATAATGCAAATATTTTATGAGAATAGTAATCATTTATAAATACATAAGGCTCAAGAATACCTATGATGAGCAGAAAAAGTATTTAGGCTACATGCGTAGTATAATCCCTATTTATTTAAGAGATTATTAATGTCTTACAATAAGTTGAAAGTAGTAATCTAGTTATATCTCTTTCCGTATGCTGTATGAGGAAACAAATTTGATTCAGTAGCATCCCGGTGAGGATCAGAAGATCAATTTACTTCCGATGTCTTCATGATGACATTTTAAGAAAGCTCCGAGCTTTCCAGCCATGATGGATATCACTGTCTCGAGCTCATCATGAAGATAAAGCTTTCAAAGTTCCGGCGGAAAATAGTAAGTAAAACATTACTTAACTACATATAAGGCAATGACTTGAGACTCCCTCTATACCGAGAGAGATGAGAAAGAAAAAAAAAAATCCTCGCATACACAACACGAAGCAATGACAGCTGTCAAGCAAAGCTTCACCACACTATTAACCAGACTCTCCGGTTAATGTCCGACCAAAGCACACAGGCACCAAAACATACAATGAACACAAACAACACTACACATGTCTCTACAGTGCTAGAGCACCAAACCAGAGCCTCCAAATAAACACACCAACAACTCGGAAAAGACAACAAAGCCTTACTATTACGCCAGCCACACTGCCACTCACATCCTGGGTCAGAAGTACCATCACTAGCATAGCAATTCTGCAACTATACATCAGGCCATCATACAAGATTCCTTTATCAAACAATTAACCATAAATCAACTAAAATACAAATACAGCAATTATAACTAAATAAAAGTTTTCCAACCACTATAAGAACCAAAATCAAGATAAACAAATATGCCCCCTAATGATAAGCACCACTACAAGACATGCGGAAGCATAGATATCTGAGACAGGAGAATCACTGCATCCATGGGAATCAAACCAATAAACAGTAAGATAATTGATCTTAAACAAATAGTACAAATGAAAAATAAAAACAACAAACGACTATTCTACAAAACAAAATAGACAACTATTTAGTTAACCAATTTACATTATATTAAATATAATACCAAAAGCTCACCTGGATGTCCGGTTTCATTTCCCCAACTGAGTGAATCAAGTGCAAATATGTACTTGTTATAATTCATCTTTTGATTTTCTTTTTAGGGTTAAATGTTGTCCAAGTGTTGTTCTCAGCATTCCTTTTAAGACTAGGACTGGCCCACTCCATTTCATCTACTTTTTCCAGTATGTTATTAGATTTTATATAAGTTATTGCATTGTCTAGGTCGTCAAAAATGTTAAAACCATCTTGATAAAATATTTTCAGTCTTGCAGGAAAAAGCAAATGGGTTTTTATTTTATTCTTTTTTAGTTGTCTGACTAAAGGCAAGAAAAATTTCCTTTTTGACAATACTGAAGAATAGTCATTATCAAAGCGTATAATATTGCCCTTCAGTTTGATTGGGGATTTTGCCCATGCAGTCTTTAGTACCATTTCCTTATCATGGGCTGATATGAACTTTACAATAACAGATTTAGTATAATTATTCTTGGTGTTTTTAGATGTCACCATTGATCTATGGGCTCTTTCAATACCATATGAAAGAGCTTCCGGCAGTTCAAGTACTTCAGGAAACCAGGAAGATACAAATCTTTCCATATTATTTCCCTCTATGTTATCCGGTAAGCCAAAAATTCTCACATTATTCCTATGGGACCTGTTCTCAAGGTCATCAACCTTTGTCTGAAGAAGAGAATTTTGCTATAACAGGAACTCAACATTATGTTCACTCTCCTGAAGTCTGTTATCCATATCACTTAATGCAGTTTCCATTCCTGAAATCTGCTTCCTCTGTTGCAATAAATCTTCATGTAGAATGTCCATTTGGTGAGAACACTTTTCTTTGAAATTGTCAATTTTTTATATCCATTTTGTCTATCTTGACACTTAGTTCCTGAATAGTAGTTAGTAATGACTGTAGTTCTTTTTTTATAGTTATCTCTTGATGAGAAGATTTAGTGAAGCTCATCCTGTTCTTTTACTGTAGTACTTCCAAGTGTAACTTTGACAGGAAAACTTAAAATCTACTTGAAATTTTTTATATACTACCCTAATATATTTTTTAAAGAATTAATTAAAATAAAAAAAATATTATTAGGGAAGTTTATATCAATATTTCCTGTCAATAAAGTTCTGTAAAGGCAGAGCTGATAAGAAAAGCTGCTACTCTGTGTTCATCTTGGCCACGCCATGCAATCACAATTTTAATGCTCCTCCAACTCACAGCCCTCACCTCTTACCACGCTCAACTGCAACACAACATCACCCTCCCCTGGCAAACTACATCCATTAACTACCACTCTGTAACTCCAGCCATACACATAGCTCCATGCCTTTTCACTCCCTCACACACTGACTATTACCACCATAACATACAAATAACCAGATGTACAACCAACAGCTCTCTAAAACACATTATTATCAACAAGTTTGCCAAACTCTACTTACATTTAATGACTAAACTATCATGCTGTGGGGACATACATCCCAACCCTGGTCCCAACTCACTAGCAAACACACACCCTGACCATCCTTCTGATATTAAGCATTCACATCTCATCCTTAACATAAATGTAAGAAATATCTCAAATAAAACTCACGAACTCCATGCACTACTCCAACTATATAAACCTGATATTGTACTAATGACTGAAACCTGGCTAAAATCAGAAATCAGTAGCAATGCCATAATACCACCAGGCTATAACATCTTATCCAGGGACAGAAATGGTAAAAAGGGTGGAGATGTAGCACTACTATTCCAAGACCAGCTCAAGTTAAAACAAATCGATGCTAATATACCACACATAGGTAGTACAGAAACTATCATACCTCAGTTAAAGCTGAACTCCAATAAACACATTATTATTATAGGTTGTTACTGCCCACCTAGTAACAATGTTAACAGTATCGAAATCCTGCTAGACTGGATCTCTACCTTCCATCAAGAAAATATCTTACTAGGAGATTTTAATATAGACTGGAATAACTGCTCTTGCCACAATCCAACTTCTCACATTAACCTCCATGGGTTTACCCAACTTATCACAGCCCCCACCAAAATAGACAAAACATCAAAATGACAGTTCATCCTGGACTGGATACTTATATCTGACCTCTCACTTGTATCTCTAGCAGGATGTCTGCCAAACAGCCTCAGTGACCATCAAGCTACCTTCCTCCTCAGAAAAAAAAAATTGCCATATTAACCAGACAACCTTAAGAATAGTCAGGAACAAAACAAACTTCAAACCAGAAGAGTTTAGATATTCATTAAACAGATGTAATTGGAAACCACTAACATCACTGTCATTAGATGAGGCAGTAAGCTATTTCCACTCGACTTTCCAACAAATATTAGAACATCACGCACCCCCTAGAACCATTAGAACAAAGACCAACTATACTCCCTGGCTAAAAAGGGAAACTAAAACTATCCTCAAAGACAGGGACAAAGCATGGACAAACTACCACAAAAACAAATCCCAGTCAAAAAAATAAACTTACTCAGAGCGTCGTAATAAATCCAAGAAATGCATTAAATCTGATAAAATCAACTACTACCAAAACCTCTAAGAAAAACATCTCTACAACCCACAAAAATTTTGGGCCACTATAAATTCTGTACTAAAACCAGGAAAAACTTCAACCCCTACACCTAAAACAGTAATTAACTCTGAGAACATCCCCACTCAATTCATTACATTTTTCACTGAATCAGTACAAGCCCTTGCAAATACCCAAAGTATGAATAACAACCCTGACCTGCCACCCAAACAAAATAAAACTAACCCACATGATAATAGCACCAACTTTACCCTACATCCAACCTCAACCAAATCCATTTTAAAACTCCTCGAAAAGCTTAAACCAAACACCCTGGTCACTGATAATCTGCCGGCAGAGTTCCTATAGGTAGCTGCAGATGCCATATCTTATCCCATAGCCATCCTAATTAACAGATCTAAAACAGAGTGTAAAGTTCCTAACATATTGAAAATCTCTCACATTATACCATTACACATGGGAGGAAATTCTATCGAACTAAATAACTGCCGACCTATAGCTATTCTGTCACCCTTATCAAAGATTCTGGTACGAGTTGTTCACACCCAACTCATAGACTTCCTCCCAACAAACAACCTGCTAACTAAAAACAAACACAGATTTAGGCCCTTCCACAGCACCACAACAGCACTAATGTCCTTCTCCAATACAGTTAACCACCAGAGAAACAAAGGACAACTAGTTTCAGCCATTTTTCTAGACCTGTCTAAAGCCTTTGACATGGTCAGCCATAACAGTCTCCTTAACACAGTAGCCACACTAAATATCAGCACACACTCTATAACATGGTTTAAAAGTTACCTATCAGGTCATCAACAAGCAGTGAAATGGCACAACCAACTATCTTCTCCTCTGCCTGTTACCATGGGTGTCCCTCAGGGCTCCATACTTGGCCCACTACTCTTCTCTCTATTTACCAACCAGCTCTCATCCTCCACACCTAATGCCTCAGTAGTACAATATGCTGATGATACCACCCTGATTTGTGCAGCACAAACATTAGATGACCTTTTGGTGGTACTCAGCCTACTTGGAACAAACGAACTCTAATAGCTTTAACTCCATAGGTTCATAGGTAGGTACTAGGCTAGTGGCCCTAAGGCCTATACAAGCCTAGCCAAAAAGGTACTCTGGCCTTTGCTACCCAAGAAAATTATTTTCCTGTGTCCCTGTCAAGCAGAACCACAGAAGTGGTCCTCGGGGTGAATTTCCTATTACCCATTCAGTCATCAAGATTTTTCTTGAAGAGTGCTAATGAGGAGCTCTGTTTGACATAGATAGGTAGTCTGTTCCAGAGTACGGGAAGTCTCTGGGACAGGAATCTATCCCTCCAGCATGTTCTGTTTTCTTAAGAGTTCCAACATTTGCTTGAAAATTGGAACTCTTTAAAAAGAAGCTCATAGTAGTAAAGAAAAAGAAATTCCTGAGAGATCTTCAGGACTAAAGATGGTTTAGGGAAGCCCTATATGTTGGGCAATAATTTGAGTATGCACCAGAATAATATATCAGATACAGCTAGGAAATTGGGTATTATTACTAAATTTAATAGACGTACACCACAAATAAAATCTATCATAATAAAAAAAAATGAAATATTTTGGACTCTGACCCTGAAGTAAAGAAAATTGTAGGTGACTGTCCACATTTTATTTTTAAGAAAGAGAAAATTTTGAAACAAGTTTTATGTTATAAAGATCTTTACCAGGAAAGACATTTTACATTAAATAAAAAAGTGACTTTGCCATATTATAATTGTTCCTTTTGTAGGTATATTAATTTGAAAACTGAATTTATACATCCTGCTTCAAAGAAAATTTTTTGTTTTAGGACATTTGCAACTTGTTCAAGTGAGAATGTTATATACCTTGCTAATTGTGAGAAATGCAGCTATTTTTTATGTTGGGAAGACTTATGAGAAATTAAAAGAGCGTATAGCTTCCCTTCTATCAGAAATCAGAAGAAAAGTAGAAATCAATGCATGATATAAGCATATGACAGTTTTTGGCAATGACTACACTTTTAAGTTTAGAGTTTTACAAACAGTATACTTAGATATATATGTAGTGGTGACTTAGTTAATAGGACACAATTGACTGAATATAGATGGTTTAATTTCTTTAGGGTAGACAAACTACCTGGACTTAATGCAAAAAATAGTGTTAAACCAGTTTTGAAAGAAAAACAAAATTTTGTTATGTAGGTATTCATGTGTATACATATATATATATATATATATATATATATATATATATATATATATATTAGTAGGCTGCTATTATTCATTGTTCATTATTTATTAGTGATTTTCTTCATATGATTTTTTTATTCTGTCATGTGATTTTATAAAACTCTAAGTCATGTGTTTTTGATAGGCTGGATTTGGTTTTAAATAGGAAGTGAATGTTTTTTAACTGTAACACTAATAAAGAGTCCTGAGTGGTTTGAAAGCTTTGTTGTTTTCAAATAAATATATTCTAATGGTTAGACCAGTGGTTTATTACTCTTCATATTAGTTTACTGGTTCTGGCACAGGGTTTAATACATGCTATCAATCCTTATAAGGTGATTTTTAGTAAAATAAAGAGGGATAATTATTTCCCTGAAGAAATTCTAGAGATGGAATCTGGACAGGAAAATGCATGGAGAGATACATATTTTTTCCTCATTTTTCTGATTCAGACTCAGAGGAGAGCTCAGTTTCTGATTCTCCCTACTGGTGTTTCTCTTTCTCTGATTCCATTTCTATAATGTGTCAGTGTTTTCAGTGGGAAAACACTGAGATTTCTCAGTCCCTCAGAAAATGCTATGATTTGTTACAGAAGAATTTTCCAGAACCATTATCCATTCCTCCAGTTTTGTCAGTTTTGGAGGTTGTGTGTGTCACTGCCTGAATTTTCCTGATAATTAGCCTGCTGCTCCTAAAAAGACAGACAAAATGTATAAAGTACCACAGTCTTTCAAGGTTTTGTAAACTCCTCCCAAGCCTAACCCAACAGCTACAGCTTTAATTAATCATACTGCTGCTAAACATTTAGTTAATTCCATTCCTACTCTTTGTGATTGTGAAGAAAATTAAATACTGTCATCTCTGTTAGCATGTCTGTCAGGAGATTTGTGTATATTCTCAGATTAACTTGTATTGTATGCCAGCATGTCTAATTGTGATAATATAAATATGTTTTTAAAATTTTGAGTATCCCTGCTTATAGAAATGTTTAAAGAATCTGTCAGTTTTAATACATTTCTAATTGCACATGTTTGTGAGAGAGATTCTAAAGTACAAACTGTGGAGAATCAGCTGAATAGTAGGTGATGTCATTAGAATGTTCCTGGCTGCTAGGTAATTTTTTAAACAGCTGACTGACAGGGAAAAAAACTTTTTTCAAACAGCTGACAGTTATTTTTTTAACACTAAGACAGTTGAGACTGTTAAGCTGACCAGTTTGTTTAGAGCAGCAGTTAGTGAAGAGTGAATACAGAAGATACCCAGAAAGAAGGACTCACCAGATCTGTATGCCTGCCTTGCCTTGCTGTTATCTTTTAGATTGGATCAGGGGCAGTATTCTCTAGTTAGATTAGGAAAGTTTAGTTATTTAGATGGAGTTTTTTTAAGATGATGGACTTCTGTCCTACAGTTTAATTTTATATTTCAGATGATTGAATTCTGGTGTTTACTGAAAGTTATCGATTTACATTCTAGTAATCATTTTACTTATTATTAAATGTTTTTCATTACTTTACATTGTGGTTGGACAATCAGTGTGTTCTTTAAGAGATTAGAGAGTGTTGATACCTGTTTGATACTCCCCAGGTCACATCTAATACTTGGCTGCTTCTGGTCATTGCTGTCATTTATTTTTATATTTAATTTTTAATAATTGTCACCCTTTGAAGGGTATGTAGACTTGTCTGACTCTGCTGGTAGCATTACCATTTGCATTGTAGAGGGGACACAGCTGGAAATCTGTGTCAGGCTTCCCATAAATGTTTGAGTGTGTGAGATTTAAATTTGAATGTGAGTGAGTCAGAGGTCTTAAAATAGAGCATGTTCCTGTTATGCTCTTAAAGGAAATTGTGGAATTTCACTCTTGTGTACTTGCAGCTCCTTAATTACTGACCCTGGTTTTAAGTGGGGTACTTCACATTACTGCAGGCAGTCTGGTGGGATATTCACTGGACATCACATTAATTGGTGCCAGTGGTGTGGGATTTTTAATTAGATTGCAGTAGCCTGTGGGTAGCTGTCATTAAGGTGTGCACTCTTGAAAGCCACAAAGTAAGCATTCAGAATTTCATCTACCACAGTTTTATTTTTATTTATTTATTTTTTGTTTAGTTGGATAGTCAGAGATAGCAGGCAAGGATGTCAGCAGAAGATTTTAGCTTGCCGACAAAGATCCAGTTTGCTAAGTTGTGTAAAGCCAGGGGATTGGTGCATGTTAGACCAAGGAAGCAATGATTTCAGCCTTGGTTGAAGCCACAGCTCAGACTAGCTGTTTGGAGAATATCCAGTTTGATGTTGGTGGTGTGCAGCCTGCCGGGACAGGACAGCCCACCTTTTCTTCAGAAGACCTGAGAATCTCTCTGGAGTTAGACAGACTGCTCCTATAGGCTGAGGAGAGAATGTGATGCTTGAAGGCTGAGGATAAACAGTATTAACATGAATTGGAAATCAAATGTCTTGAACTAGAATCAGCAGAGAGACTGCACTTGGAGTCCCAACGTCTGGAGGCCTAGGATCAAATGTGACATCTGGAGGCAGAGGAGAGGTAGCGCCAGTATGAACTGGAGACTAAATGGCTGGAAACCAAAGAGAGACTGAGGCATATAGAAGCCGAGGATAATGAGAGACATAGCCATCATGAAGTGGAGCTTCTTACTCTTATAGAGGGTCATGGAGGTAATGGGGAAGGGAATAACCAGACCCCAGTAGCTCTAAACATCAGTAAACTTTTTCCTCGGTACAGGGATGGGAATGACTCTGATAGTCTTATTCATATCTATGAGAGGGTATGTAGACAATATGAATTTAACCATGAGCTCTGGGTTCAGCTCCTGACTCCCTTACTCCATGGTACAGTTGTTCAGGCTGTAGCAAAGTTAAACGATGTAGATTGTTTGAATTATAACAAAGTGAAATATTGATTGCTTGACTGTTTCAAACTTACACTGAGGCATATAGAAAATAGTTTTATGAACACAGACACAAGGCAGATGAAAGTATTTGTGATTATATTGCTGACTTAAGTACTTCTTTTCACAGATGGGTGACTGGGTGTCATGTCACCACTTTTGAGGGACTGACAGACCTTTTGGTGAGGAAACAAGCCCACAGCACTTTGCCTGATGACATGACAGTCTGGTTAGCAGACTGTGAGTATAACTCTGCAGAGGAGTTGAGGAGAAAAGGGAATGTCTGCTTGGTAAGCAGAGCACCATTGCATAAGAAAGGGATACCCAGTGCTGCACATGGACATAAGGAAACCCATGGGGGCAGTCTAAACCACTCCAACAGTGTGCACCAGTAATGGGGAAAGCTACTAATACAAGTGCACGGTTATGGATTAGATGTTTTAAGTGTAACCAGAGGGGACACACAGTAGCTAAATGTCCATTGAGACAAGGTGAGAAATAGAAGGTTAGGGAGCCAGTAAGTGTGGATAACAAACTGCCAGTGGTAAGTTGTTTAGAAACAACTGGGGTGCCAAATGATCCCCCAAATTTATATTCTGTCTTAGTAGATGGTAAACAGGTAACTGTTAAGAGGGACACAGCTTCTGATATAACCATTGTGAGATATGCAGTGGTTAGAGAACAGCAGTACTTGCTTGGGCAGTCCTCTTCAGTCAGAGCATTGGGAGGCACCCTGTTCCAAATACGTTTGGCTAGGGTTCATCTTGACTGGGAGGGTAGAAGAAGAAGCAAGCAAGTAGTTTTCTTTGAGGATATTCATGCAGATGTCCTGATAGGGAATGACTTTGGTGATGCAGTACCTTGTGTACATTCAGTGACACGCAGTCAGCCTTGGAGAAAGGCATGTGGGTCTGCTAGTCTGGGAGGGACCCAGAAAGATCTCATACCTGAAGCTGGGACTAGCGTGTTGGCTGTTTCAGAGAAGGTGCTGTCTGATAGCAATAAGTCTGAATGTGAGCCACAGCTGCTGGTGGGTACTGATGTTCCCTTGGACACAGTGATTGTGAAGACAGAGGTAAGTGGTGGTACCCAGAGTGACAGTGATGCACAACTGTTGGAAGTTACTAGGCTTGCTGTGGATGCCTGATAGGGAATGACTGTGATAATGGAGTGCCTTGTGTGTATGCAGTGACACAAAGTCAGGCAGGGAGACAGGCATGTAGGTCTGGTAGGATGGAGACACCAAGACTGAGCTCATACCTGAAGCTGGGACTGGTGTGATGGCTGTTTCAGAGAAGTAGCTATCCTGTAGCAGTAAGTCTGAAAGTGAGCCACAGCTGCTGGGAAGTACTGATATTCCCTTGGCCACAGTGACTGCAAGGGTGGAGGTGAGAGATAGTACTCAGAGTGGCAGTGAGGTGCAGCTGTCAGAAGATACTAGGCTTCTTGTGGAAGGGGAGCTTGGGAGGGTCACAAATGTACAGTTGAAACAAGCTCAACTTACAGGCCCTACATTATAAAGATTGAGGGAGATGGTTAAGGAAGCACCTGAAGTTCAAGGAAGAGGGGAGTCTGTATATGGGAACAAAGGGTTGTTGTATAAAGAGTGGACTCCTATGGGCGGTCTGGAAGGTGAGGTAGTATGGCAGTTGGTAGAGCCTACCATCTGTGGGTTCTAGCTATATTCCTTGTGCAAGTAATATTGAAGCAGAGAAGGAAGGTTTGCTGTATAAAGAGTGGACTCCTAAGGGAGGACTGGAAATTCAGGTAGTATGGCAGTTGGTAGAGCCTAGTTCCTACCATCTGCCACTTCTAGCTGTAGTCCCTGATATTCCTTGGGAAGAGGATATTAAGGCAGAGAAGGAAGGTTTGTTGTATAGAAAGTGGACTCCTGTGGGAGGGCTGGAAGGTGACATAGTGCAACAGTTGGTAGAGCCTACCATCTGCCACTTCTAGCAATAGTTCCTAATATTCCTTTTGCAGGTGATGTTTCTGTAGAAAAAGTGGCAAATGCTTTGCTAGAAATCTTCAGCAGAGTAGGTATTCCAAGGGAGATACTGACTGAGCAAGGTACCAACTTCATGTCAGACCTACTGACTTGTCTGTGGAAGTGTTGTGGGATGAAACATTTAAAGACCACCCCTTACTATCCCCAGACTAATGGACTTGTAGAGAGGTTAAACTCTACATAGACATCTGTGCTATGGGCATTGGCAGACCAAGATGTTAAGGAGGTCTTGGATAGATTAAGTAGGGCAGGATTAATCAATAAACCCTGTAAGTATCGAGTGTGTATGGCAGAGGTCATCTACTTAGGACACAGAGTGGGAAGTGGTAAAATTAGGCCAGAACCTGTCAAGGTGGAAACTATTCATGACTGGTCAGTTCCTGTTACTAAAAAACAAGCGAGATCATTTCTGGGGACAGCTGGGTACTATAGGAAATTTGTGCCCAATTGCAGTACCATAGCTGCACCCCTTACAGACCTAACTATAAAGAATAAACCAGACAAGGTAGTCTGGACCACAGATTGTGAACAGGCATTCCATAAACTAAAAGAGATTTTCAAGGGTCATGTGAAATTTGTGCTTGAGTCATAAGGGGGAGGTGCGAAATGTGAAGAAAATGAAACACTGTCATCTGTGTTAGCATGTCTGGCTGGAGATTTGTGTATATTCTCAGATTAACTGAGAATCACCATCCCCACCATCCCACAAGAGGAGTCACCATCCCACAAGAGGAGTCACCATCCCCACAAGCGGAGAAAACATACTTGACCTCATCATCACGAACATGGGAGCACAATGTTCAACACCGGAAGTATACCCCTCACTGGTGAGATCAGATCACAAACTAATCTCGCTGGAGGTCCTCATCCCACCCCCACCTGAAATAAAAAAGACCACAGTAAAGAACTTCTCGAAAGCCGACTTCACACTTCTAAAGACTAGTGTGGTCTCCTTTAAGGCCCCCGAGCCGGCGGAAAACAGTACTCAAGCCGCTGAATCACTTACAAATGCCTTCTACCAGCACCTGCAGGACTGCATGGATAAGGCAATCCCAAGCAAAACAAAGACTCTTTGTACCAAAGGCAAGCGTCCAGTCTGGTGGACCCCAGCCATAAACAAACTCTACAACAAAAGGAGGAAGCTACTACAAGATAGAGCAAAATCCTTAAAAGGTAAGACACCTTTGATCACTATAAGTAAAAACTAAGAGCTCTCATAAAATCATCCAAAGCAAATTTTGAGAGAAAAATAGCTAAAGACTCAAAAGACAATCATAAGACCTTCTTTAGCTATGTTAGAAACCTGGGAGGAAACTCCCAGATATGCTCAGAACTAGTTCAAAATGATGTGAAGATTACTGATCCTACAGACATTGCCAACATACTGGCTGACAGGTTCAGTGCAAACTTCTCCCCTCCCCAAAAGGAGAGATATCTATACCAAATGATTGCACCCCCCAAACATCTCTAACGCCCAAGTGAGAACTGCTCTCTCCAAAGCAACAAACACAGCATCCATGGGACCTGATGGTGTCCCCGGCTGTGTGCTCCACAAACTCAACGAGGAATTAAACCCACAGCTAGGACAGCTGTTTAATCATAGTCTCACCTCTGGATACGTACCCAGAGAGTGGCGCACTGCAACTGTGGTCCCACTTCACAAAGGCGGTGCCTCCACCGACCCTGGAAATTACCGGCCCATTAGCTTGACAAGCCTTATCTGCAAAGCCATGGAGAGGATCATAATGGACCTCATAAATAAAGACATAGGGAATTTGCAGACTTTGGATCCAACCCAGTTTGGCTTTGTCAAAGGCAGATCATGCCTTTTAAACTTGGTCGACTTTTTCGAAACAGTCACCAAAGCCATTGATGAAGGAAAGGCAGTCCATACAGCCTACCTCGATCTGGCGAAGGCCTTCGATACAATACCCCACTCGGGTATCATGTAGCTAAAGTAGTTAGGAAGACCTTCTACATTGCCCACCTTATCATGAAGGGATTCACGTCTAGATCAAGGGAGGTCATAGTCTCCCTATACTCATCACTCATCAGACCAATGATCGAGTACAATGCCTCATTCGGAATGTATCTGACCCGACACTTGCAGCAGCTGGAGAGGCCACAAAAGTTCCTCACCAAAAGGATAAAGGGTCTCAAAAATCTGTCCTATGCTGCCCGACTGAAAGAACTCCAGCTCTATTCAGTCGCTTACCGCTTGCTCAGAGGTGACCTTTGCCTGACATACAAGGCCATGTCAAACCCAGATTTGATGAATATGCTTCACCTCAAAAAATCTAGATCCGTCAGAGCCAGAAGGGCGGGAGACTTAAACCTCGACACGGCTATTAATAGGATGTGCTGGAGGGATAGATTCATCACCCAAAGACTCCCTATGCTGTGGAACAAAATCCCGGTATATGTGAGGCAGAGCACCTCGCTGGCCTTGTTCAAGAGAAATCTTGACCAATGGATGGGAGATCGCAGATATACCCCAGGGATTACCTCAGTGTCACTGCTCGACAGAGGCACAGCAAAATAATGGGTATAGTTCCCCATACTAAAGGGGTGGCGTAAGCCACAAAACTATGGGCTAGGCTTGTAAATGCCCTCGGGCAGATAGCCTAGTATGAACCTATGAACCTATGAACTTGTATTGTATACCAGAATGTCTAACTGTGAAAATGTAAATACATTTTTAAAATGTTGAGTATCTCCCTGCTTATACAAATATTTAAAGAATCTGTCAGAGTTTTGATACATTTCTAATTGGACATGTTTGTGAGGGAGATTTTAAAGTACAAACTGCAGAATCAGCTGAACAGTAGGGTGATGTCATTAGAATGTTCCTGGTTGTTAGGCAATTTTGTGAACAGCTGATTGACAGGAAAAATAACTTTTTCAAACTGCTGACTGTTATTTTTTTTTTAATAAGACAGTTGAGACTGTTAAGCTGAGCAGTTTGTTAAAGGCAGCAGTTAATGAAGAGTGGCAGTCAGAGGATACCCAGAAAAAGAACTCACTGGAACTGTAAGCCTGTCTTTGTCTTGCTGTTATGTTTTATATTATATTAGGGACAGTATTATCTAGTTAGATTAGAAAAGTTTAGTTATTTAGATATGATGGACGTCTATCTTACAGTTTAATTTTATATTTCTGGTGACTGATTTCTGATGTTTATTGAAAGTTATTGATTTATATTCTTCTAATTATTTTACTTATTATTAAATGTTTTTCATTACTTTACATTGTGGCTGGACAATCAGTTTGTTCTTTAGAGATTAGAGAGTGTTTATACCTGTTTGATACTCCCCAGGTCACCTCGAATGCCTGGCTGCTTCTGGTTATACTATCATTTATTTTGATATTTAATTTTTAATAATTGATCACCTTTTGAAGGGCATGTAGACCTGTCTGACTCTGGTGGCAGTGAACACAACTGAAAATCTGTGTCACACTTCCCATAAGTGTTTGAGTGCATAAGATTTAAATGTATTTTGAGTGTGAGTGAGTCCGAGGTCTTAAACTGGAAAACATTCCTCTGAAGTGTATGATAAGGGATTACATTTGGGGATCGACAGAGGTATAAAGTCCAGTCCCAGGAAAATAGAGTGTGCTCCTGTTGTGCTCTTAAGGGAAATTGTGGAATTTCACTCTAGTGTGCTCTGTGTTCTGGTGTTTTCTGTGACATGCCTACACTGAAGTCAATGGTGAGGACTGAGGCTTCTTAATTACTGATGTGAGTTTTAAGTGAGGAAATGTCACATTATTGTTGGTAGTCTGGTGGAATATTGATCGGACATCACAGTAATAAGGTTGGGAAGATTACTGAGAACTATGAGGAAAAAGTGCATGCTTCTGCAACTTTGTTTTCAAGAATTTTGAATAGTTAGGTTTGTATTTTAAAGTTAATTCTGACTAATTGTGAAAGTATGAGGAAAGTTTGCCTGCAGTTTCTTCTTTTGAGGAAAAAACTGCTATAAATAATTTAATTTATTCCACTGTGCAAGTCACTGCTCATTGTGTGCATAACTCAGTTGACACTTCTTTAAGGGGTAAGACCGCTGGTACTTTTTTGAGAAAGTTTGCCTGGACATATTCTTTGAGCCTTCAAGATAATGTGAACAATATATTTTAAATTTTCGTTATAATAGTACTTTTTGGTTACTTTGCTGCAAAGGTTATCAAAAAGTGTTATGAAATGGATAAATTGATATAGGAAATCTCTAGGATTTTTCAGCAATCTGTTTAAAAATTTTCTAAGGGATTCTGTAACCCCTAATCCAGTTTTAGCAAAAAACAAAAAAAAACACTCTCAAGAAAATGCTGTTAAACAAACAAGAAGAAATGGGGTGGGGTCCACAAAGAACTCAGGAACCCCCCAAAATCAATGAAATTCCAGCAAGTTGGAATGAGTATATCCTCTACTCTCACCAGGAGAATCCAGGGCCTCACAAATCTGCCATACACAGATAGGCTAAAAGGCCAATCCCTCTACTCTGCTTAATGCAGCCTCCTCAGAGGTGACCTCTGTCTGGCCTACAAGGCGATCTTGGACCCTGCCTTGATGGGGCTACTGGATGTCCGCAAGTCAAGATCCACTCGAGTAGCCCACACACATGGCCAGAACCTGGTCTGTGAGATCAATAGGAATTGTTGGTGGGATAGATTTGTGTCCCAGAGGCCCCCCCCCATCTGTGGAATAGACTCCCTCTTCATTGTCAAGTAGAGTACCTCTTTACCCCTTTTTAAGTGCAACCTGGATAAGTGGATGGGAAATAGAAAATACATCCCCTGGGATTCTACCCATGTCCCTGCTGGACAGGAGCACTGGGTGCTGATTTGTCTATACATTGGGTAAACTCTTGGTTAGGCTTATAAGGGCTTCAGGGCCAATAGCCTAGTAACTTACTATGATACCCCGTCCCATCCTGGCTGTCTAGTTTCCCTTCCAGAAAGCCTGAATCTCTTCTTTTCTCTTTGGCAACAGCTAGTCTCAAACAAAGGGGTTCTGAAAATAATTCATTAAGGTTACAGACTGCAGTGGGATGAAGTAACTCCTTATCAGGGGTAATTCCTCATCCACCAAATCAGACTGCTTTTATTTCCCCTGTCCTTCAACACATGGTGTCCCAGGATGTAGTAGAATTGATTCCTCTTTCCCAGGCTGAGAAAAGTTTTTATTCAAGGATGTTGTTAGTGCCAAAGAACGAAGATACTTCTAGACCATTATTGGATCTTTCTTTCCTAAATGATTGTAATAGTGCCCAAGTTCAAAATGCTCTCACTTCACAACTTGTTATCTCTCCTTCCTAATTTAAGTTGCATTAGATTTAAAAGATGCCTATTATCATATCCCTATTAATCCCAGGCTTCTCTTAAGGGTCATTGTCTCTTTATCACAATATCAGATCTCTGACTTACCTATTGGACTATCCACTGCACCAGTAGTGCTCACAAAGTGTCGAACTTCAGTTATAGCTTATTGCAGGCTACAAGGTATCCATATTTCCCCTATTTAGATAACCTGGTTATGTCTGCAGACTCTTCCAAAGTGTCAGGAATTTCTCACTTGTGTGAGAGACCTCTTAGAGATTCATAGGTTCATAGGTGTTTAATAGGCTAATGACCACAAGGGCCTTTTTAAGCCTAGCCATGCATCCCAAATCTCTGATAAGTTATGATACCCTTGATAAGGGTAAGCATGGGCCTGGGAGATGAACCATTTAAAGGTTACCTGTTTGTATTAGAGACATAGGTGCCAAACCAGGGATAAATTTCCATTTTCCCATCCAATTGTCCAAGTTACACTTGAATTGGGTTAGGGAGGAACTTTGTTTTGCATGGATGGTGAGCCTGTTCCATAGCCAGTGTAGTCTCTGGGATACATACCTATCTCTCCAGCATGTCCTATTTATATCACAGGCAAGGTTTAAGTCTTTAGAACAGGTAATTCTGGTACTGTTTGTTTTGTGGATATGCAGGAGGTCCATCAGAGTAGGGTCTGACAATGCCCTGTATGCCAGGCATCGATCTCCCCTCAAAAGCCTGTAGGACACAGAATACAGGGATAGGGCCTTGAGGCTGTCTGCATAGGACATATTACTTAACGCCCTATATTCTTTTAGTGAGGAATCTCTGTGGACATTCTAGTTATTGGATATGCCTGGTTAGGTGCATACCAAAGGGGGCATTGTACTCAATGATAGGTCTGATGAATGCCGAATACAGTGGAACAATGACTTCCTTGGAGTTAGATGCCATACCCTTGTTTATAAGTTGCCAACATAGATTGATTTCCTCACCACTGTAGGCACGTGATGATCAATGGCTAGATCACTATCTATGTGTGTCCCTAGGTTCCAGACAACTGGGTCAACTCTAAGGGGTGTGTTGTCAATATGATGGTTAACAGGGATGGATGACTTCCCAAAGGATACTATTGTGCATTTCTTGGCCTCTAGTTTTAGACCATGGCTCTGACACCAGTTTTTTGTCTGTGTCAGCCCCTCCTAGAGAACATTTATGTCAGTGTGAGATTCAGTGACAGCTCCTAATTTGCAATCATCTGCAAATTTAGTCAGCCAGATGTCACTGACATTGGCCTTGACTTCTGAGATTTAAATGCCAAAAAGGAGCGGTCCAAGGACTGATCTCTGAGGGACTCCACTTGTGACTGGCCTCTTAGCAGAGCTGGACTCCCCATTTCTAACTTCCTGGGTCCTGTCTGTGAGCCAGATGGCTATCCACCGGGTGACATATGGGTTTGTACTTAACCTCTTCAGTTTGTCAGCAATGCCCAAGTGGGGTATTGTGTCAAATACCTTGGCAAGGTCAAGGTAGGCAGTGTGAATGATTTTGCCCTCATCCATTGCTTTGGTGACCTTCTCAAAGAAGTCCACAGGCTGATTAGGCATGATCTGCCCTTGACGAAACCAAACTGAGTTGGGTCCAGTGTCTGATGGTTTACTATATCTCTATTGATCATCTCCATTATAATTTTTTCTATGGCTTTACATATAAGACTAGTGAGACTTATGGGTCTGTAGTTTCCAGGGTCTGTAGATGGCCCACTTTTGTGCAGAGGGATGGCTGCTACCTTTCTCCATTGATGAGGCACAAAGCCTGTTTGGAGGCTACAGATAAGTAATAATTGCAGAGGCCCTGACAGGTCATGTTTCATGCTATTCAGAAGGCATCCTGTGATGTTGTCTGGGCCCATTGATGCAGTGTTCTTGGTCATAGATAGATCACTAAGGACCTGTTCCCTAATGATAGTAGGGGAAGTTATATTTGATGATATTTACTGAGGAAAAAGTTGAGGGGAAGAGATGAGTAAAGCTGGAGCTGAATTTATCAGCCAGGAGGTTTGGTATATCTTCTGGCTCAGTATAGGTGGCTCCATTTACAATGAGCTCAGCACATAATTGTGTATGTATCTTACATAAGCTTGGATTAGAAGTGAACATTCAAAGACCCCAGTTCAAAGAGCTTTTCCTTCCACCGGAAAAACAGATCTATATCTATTGCTAAGATTTTCCACTCAGACTGTGGTCACTGCAAGGGATGACATCAGGATTTTGAGTCTCGTGGCATCTGTTATTCTCATTATACTCATGGAAAGACTCTACATGAGAAAGTTACAAAAGTATCTGAAGTGTCTATGATCCTAGCACCAATATCATTTGTCTTTTTAAATCCCAGTGCTGGGGTTTGTCTGAAGATAACTCTCTTGGTGGAGACAAACAATATTCCCTTAATCCAGTTCTCCTCTTCTGCCTCCTGGCTCCAAAGCAGTCAGTCACCACAGGTGCTTCGGACTTTGCTTGGGGAGCAATTTTAGGAGGAATAAAAGAGCAAGATGTGTAGGACACCATGGACAGATGCAAGTACATATATATTGAAGAGATACTTGCCCTAACCAAGGCACTCAACTCTCTAAATCATATTTGTTCCCTATGAACTCTTCAGGTTGTAACAGACAATACCACTGTTATGAGGTACATCAACAAACAAGGGGATCTTGGTTTTACCACTTTTGCAGACTAGCCATGTTAACTTGGGATATAGCTTTATAGCACACCCTCACTCTGCAGGAATCCATCATTCTGTTACGAAAAAATTGTGTCAGACAAGCTAAGCAGGACAAGGGCAGACCCTCTTGAATGAAAACTAGGTCAGAGATTTTCCAAGATTTGATCCATCTGTGAGGAGTTCCTCAAGTAGACCTATTTGTGTCTTCTCTGAAAAAGATTCTGCTCCAGGACTCCATGCAAGAAGGCCTGGAAGACAGGTATTTTCCTTTCCATGGACTGGAATGTTCCTGTATGCTTTTCTACCCTTTCCTCTGATATCTAGGATGCTTCTGAAGTTTCAGAAGGAATCCCCAACATTAATTTTAGGGACTGTCTTCTGTCCCAGGCAACAGTGATTCTTACTTTTGTATATGACCAGAGGCAATTACCATAAGATTCCTCACTGAATAGATCTACTCACACAATATCAGAGATATTTGATAAATCACAAACACAATTGACTACAAGTGACTGCCAGGATGATAGGGTCTTAATTCCCTTTAGGCACCTGTTTACTGAGGATGTGCAGTAGGTACTAATAGAGACAAGAAGGCCTGCTATTAGAAAATCATATACTAGCAAGTGGAAAATGCTTTACTAGCTGGTGCTAATAACATAACCAGCAATCATTCAGGGCTAGTTTTCTCTGGTTTTATAATATTTATGTGAGTTATAATCCTATGTCCATGCTTACTCTTTTATCAAGGTTCACCTATTAGCCATTTCAGCATTTCTACCCACAGATCTTCCTCTTTCAAAGCATTCTTGTGTCAGAATGTTTTGAAAGGGGTTTTGCATAGAGGGTCCAGGAAACCAATAGCCCCTCTTTTGGATATTAAATTTGTCTTAGAGAAGCTAACACTTGCTTGATTTGAACCATCTAATCTGGCTAACTGGACATTCCTACCATGGAAAACTCTTTTTCTGATTGCTCTGACCTCTCCAAGAAGAGTATCTGAGTTGAAAGCTCTTATGGTGAGTCAGCCCTACCTAATTTTCCACAGTGGTTAATCCCTTTTTATGCCTAAAGTGGTATCCACGTTTGCTTTAAGCAAAACTATCCATCTCCCCATTTTCTTTCCAAAACCTAAAAATGATGGCAAAAGGATACTGCATGCCTTGGATGGCAACAGACAACTCAGGTACTGTCCTGACAAAACTAAATCTTTCACATTTTTGGATCAGTTGTTCATTTCTTATGAGGGCAAGGAAAAGGGACAATCTGTGTCAAAATAGATTATTTCCAAATGGTTAATTCAGGCTTTTATGTTTTGTCATACTTACCACAGCAAAACTATTCCAGGCAGAGTTAGGGCCCACCCTACCAGGAGCTAGGTTTCAACTATGGCTTCTTGCAAAGGGTTGGATTCTAAAAGTATTCTAGAAGCAGCAACCTGGCCCTCTATATATACATTTAAAAGGTATTACAAGGTCGATTGCTGGTCTAAATCATGCTTTGATATGTCCATTCTGCAGGGGCTCCTGGATTCTTCCCTTTCCAACTCCCAAATTTAGTAATCTAGGGTGATCTGCTCATATAGCTAAGGGTTATGCAGGAGTATTTGATATGATGAACTTCGTGCAGCTATGTAAGTAAATTTACCATAACAGTGGATGTTCAAATGATCACTCCTGCAATAACCCCTCCCTCCCTTGTTTCTTAGTGTGTTGTTTATGCCAGGGTGTAAATACTTATTTTTGTTAATAATTGGAAAATAATTACAGGTAAACAAGATTTAGCTGATGTCTTAGGTAATCAACCTAAGTTTATTCATAAAAAGACTAAACATTTAAAGCAACTTCTTGATACTTCTTCTAAGACTAGCATAATAAGTGGTGATAAAAAGTTAGGTACTCTTCCCTGTCAAAAATGTTCACAATGTAGGTTTATGATGACAGCTTGTAGATATTACTTTAAACATTTAGATTTTTTTTTGTTAACTGCAAAGGGAAGGTTTAACTGCCAAAATGATGATTTTGTTTATTTAACAGTTTGCTCTAACTGTGATCATTTTTATATAGGTAAAACTACCCAGAGATTAGTAGAGTGAGGGAACATCTACTGGCTATTAAAAAGAAAGACACTATAAATACACTAGCCAAGCATGCTTTATTATGTAAGGAGTTTAGAAAGTTTTCCTTTTTTGTTGTAGAACAAGTCGATAAGATAAAGTTTGTAGGTTTCTATTAATGGTTATTTAGAATTTTTGGAGATAACATGGCAGATTTGTTAAGGGCAGATATAGCCCCAGGTGTGAATGATAAAATATCTGTCAGGAGATATTTAAAATATACATTTTTTTAGCCAACAAAGAAGTTTAAATATATATATATATATATATATATATATATATATATATATATATATATATATTATCATGGTATAATTGTGAAGCTAATATATTTTGATAACAAATGTACGTTTGAAATTTTAAAGTAATATGAAGTGAATGGTCTGTTAACTGGAACCAGATGTGATGTCAGTGTGATGTTGGTATATAAGGAGGTGTGTTTTAGTGATGTTTGTTCTGAGGAAGTTCTTAATAATAAAAAAGAACAAAGGTGCTTAGCCTATTTTTCTGGTCGTGTGTCTGTTTTGTTTTTTAAGTGTACTTATTTTTGTTGTTCCTAGCATTGTCATTTCAAGGCTCACCCTCCCTCACTATGTTGGCTTGAATGTTCTGAAGGTCTTTGCACCCAAACATGTCTTTTTAGTCAGTTCAGCTAAGGTGACTGATGGTTTGTATGTGTGGGACATGCTCTGAAGCTTTGGAAGCTGGCCAGCTGGCCAGCTGTTGTATCTTTGGTAGGATATAACCCATATAACTAAGGCTACTGCATCAGTGATCATTTGAACTTCATCTACTGTTATGGTAAGTTTACTTACACAACCGTATATTTTCCTTTACTAACTTGCATCGAGTACCAGACTACCATAAGTCTGTGACTGATTAGCTCTAGATGCAAAATAAATAAACAGATATTATTTAAACAGCAGAGAAAAATGCTAAACTTGTTTCCTTTTTCAATAATTTCATTTTTCAGACCATGGAGAGTTTTCTCACAGAACAGCTAATATGAGCTTCATTGCATGGCAGCATATCTTTCAACTGACCAGAATTTTGCAGAATGTCCAGATTTTTGCTTCATATTTTTGGTCTGTCCATCATAAAACTTTTGGTCTTCTGGGAAATCATTGAGGCCTGTAGTCACTAAAATGTAATAATGATAGAAAATTGAGTTTTATACTTCATACCTTCAGAAAATGGATACTAAAACAAAACCTGTTATTCTGTCAACTAAGTTTTTAATACAATACTTAACAATCTTTGTGATGTTTGGCCTTTGTCCATCATTATTTTTGAATTTGTCCAGAATCCTTGTGCTAAAAGATTAAGAGGTATGCATGGCATATTTAAAATGTGGTCTGTCATCCTCTTTTCACTTTGGCTTTTATCTCAGCAGCATTTATGTTTTTACAACGAAAGCATGACGCACCAAGAGCAGTGTATGTCACCTGTTTTGTAACCTGTGGCTTTGCAAATTTTCCCTTATCCTTCTGTGAAACCTCAGCTCAGGGCCAAACATTTCACAAAGGAGTACTGAAGTGGTAGATATTTCACTGCCACAGGCAGAAGACATAAATGAAGTAAAGTTTATCCTTGGGACGTCCTACTCACTGCTTATAAGTCACAAAAAAACATAAAAAGTAAAAGATTAAATTTAGAGAACAAAGTGCACAATTTAAATGTCAACTGAAAGCAAAAACCAGTTCAAGAAGAAAATAGTTTTAACAAATGGACTTATCACAAGAAGAACTCACAAATATTTGATGTTACAGACAGGACTAGCCTTAGGTCATCTTGGCCCCTGGACAAAAGGGCTCCACAGTGTCCCCCCACACCACCCGGTGCCCCCAGTTGGGTCCACCTACACCATCCAGATTACTTTTTTCTTCCTTTTTCTCACACTTTGTCTTACTCTTCAGTTTTCCTGTATTCAATCAAAATAAACAATTTCTTTACTACAAATAAAAGAATAAAGAAATACTGGAAATGTGCCCCTGCTACAGCGACACTCTAGGCAACCGTCTAGTTGGCCTATGACTAACGCCGGCTATGGTTGCGGAAGCATTTCTCATCACACTCAAAGTTAGATAAAATAAAATGAAAGCAGTTGTGTTTGGGTTGTAAAAATCACACCAGTGTGAAAAAAATTCTACATGACACATTTTATGTCATAGATGCCTTTGTATGCAGTTACTGTTTGAAATAGAGAAACTGAATAACTTTAGCACAAAACAATATAGCAGGTTACTTCAAAAGCACCTGTATAAAGTAACTAGTGTTTTCCATATGCAGATAAATAGCTATTTCTGTGGAAGAATACCAAGGCACAACTTTTCTACAACTGGTTGGTACTTCCCATTGCTTGGCAATTTTGCTGAGTTACTCATTTTACAAATGAGAAATTTCTCATATTCTCTACAAAGTAAAAGTTGCAAACATGCAAATCAATGCATAGCTACATGAAATGTATTTTTCATCATAATCTGAATACAATGTCAAGCTGAAAAAAAATCAATGAAAACACAGTTCTTGAGGGAATACCTCTCAACTTCTAACAGAAAAAAATCTGGACAAAGCTGTAAATAATGAGGGGACAAAGGCCCCAAAATAGGGACACTTTTTAAATATTGCTCTTAGAAACTTAGAAAGTCAATAGAATAACAGGTTTTGCATTAGCATGAATTTTCTGAAGGGTATGAAGTCTGAAACTCAAATTTATGTTGTTACTTTTTCTGAGTTCAATTCTCAATGTTTTGTCAATGATTTGCCAGAAAACCCCAATTTTATGAAAAACAGACCAAAAATGTGAAGCAAAAATTTGGACATTCTGCAAAAATCTGCACAGTTGAGAGGTTTTGGGTGGGGATTTTAACTACATACAATCTGAATGGGTAAACTGTTCAAATTCAATTAAATATGCCCAAATGATAATTGGTTATATTAATAAAAACATCTTGGAAAAAAATAGTATGCAATCTAGCCAGGGATTACGACCAGTGTCTTAGATATCTTACCAATAAACCATAATCTTTCCGCTTCTCACCCACAGTTACACCATCTGTAATTAACATGGATCATATTATCATCACCTTTAGCCCAGGAGTTAAACCAAACTATTTCATAAATACATTATCCTACGTATACTTTACAAAATGAAACCATGATGCAATAATTGGCACCTTTGAAAACAGATTGGGATAATATCATCAGTGACTCACATTTATGTCAATGAGTTCTATGACATTATTTTCTGTATTAATGATGTAGCAATAAGACACAAAGATGCAGGTTAGTTCAACACCCCCTTCCCATGATGAGGCATGATGTAAACCTTTGTAGTTCTTGGAGCACCTTGATTACACTCAAAAAACAAGCAAATTACATCCTGGTTCAGTGCTACTGTTGTGTTAGACTTGACTTTAAGAATGCCTAGAGAGGTGCATAACAATTGTTAAGCACCTCATAATCACTATTAAGGTTGGGTCTGCACTATAAGCAGCCAGTAAACTGCAATGAATAATAAGAAAACCATATCATTCCAACTTATGGGATGGATAGGGTTCAACATTACAGATACTTATGCGTGTATGCATCAGGTAAGAAACAATTCTGATGACCCAGAAATGAGTAACAGAGGTTTGGGTATTGTTTGTCCAGAAAGGTGGGGATGGAGAAGTGGTGGTGAGTAACCAAAGCTCTTCTAGTGGTGATTGGATACAATCTAACTGCCTTCCAGGGTGTTTTGAGGCACGTCCTAAACGCAGTATGCAGAAAAACATCGGTATGTTCTTTCTCCTACTAACATGTTTTTGCTTTAATTAAGTGTTTAGGGCATAATCAATGGCTGTGTTATTTAGACAGGCTTGGCATTACATAGGAAAGTTTTTACGGCAGTTAGATTGTGTGCAATCAGCAGTAGAAGAGCTTTGGCAAATCATCACCCATCCTCCATACCCACCATTCTGTACAAATGCTACCCAGACTTCTGTTAATCATTTCTGGGTCATCAGAACGATTTCTTACCTGATCCATGCACACATATACATAAGCATCTATAACTCTGAACTCTAGCCATCCTATAACTTGCAGAGATATGGTTTTCTCATTATTCATTTAGTATTCAAATTCTGACTGTTTTAGTGTTCTTTTAGTCAGCTGCACCTTAGAAGAATTTCAGCATGTGCCTCAGCTATCCTCAGCTATGCCCTTCATGTATGCAAATATTTCTTACCTGCTGTGGGATTCTGGTGCTGGCTGCATGGAGCTAGCACCATTGCGATGATATATGCATTGCTTGCATGTCTTTGATTTCCTATCACTTGACATGTAATGCATTGTGCAGTGTACTAGTTCATGCAATGCTGCTTGGAATGCTGTCAGTGCATGTGATAGTTGTCTGTATACTTGTTAACTCCCAACTTGCAGCATTGGAGGGGCATGCTGAAGCAAGTCTGCTTGACCTGATTTAAAATGTGTGGGTATCCATCTCTCTGATCCTCTGTTCTTCCCTGTTTTGTTATGCAAACCTGAATCAATCTCATGTCTCAGGCAGCATGGGTGTCTTATGTCGTTACTACGACTTCAACAGTATCAACACTATCTAAAATCATCTTTCTATTTAAAAGAGTAGATGCTTTGCATATAAAAGGCTAAAACTGAAAAGTTAGTATCCTAATTTAAAAAAAAATCTGCATGTAGCATCCCTTAGAGTCCATAACGAAATAATGAAAATACATCAGTAACCTTGAAGAAGGTCATGTGGTTAGTTAACTGAAAGGCACTCCCAGCAATAAATTGCACATCCTCGTCTTCTCTGCAGTGCCTTAAGCTCTCTAGCACACTTGAAGGATAGCTTTCAAGGATGCTGTTTACTGTAAAAATGCAACAAGACTTTATTTTGTATAGGTACAGTGTCCCCCCTAAGGAAAGAAAAACAAAATAGAAATCATCAACGTTTCCTTTAGTCTTTCAGCCTCAGTAAAGATTCATTTTGTATAGTAGCTTCTGGTTTCATTAGAATGATCAGTGAGCAGATTGTAGTGGTACTTAAAGATCACTTTCAGCTATTCAGATTATTCTTACAGTCTGAATGGAAGAGATCAAGGCAGGACTTGTGCAAAACTCTTGTGACAGTTTTAATGGTCATAATTGCCACTAGCAGGCATATCATTAACCCACACAAATAACTTCCTGTCAGCATGCTGTTCTGCCATTTTCATGCTGTTTCACTACTAGCTGCAATGCTGAAATTAGATTACAAACTTTAAAGGTGGTTTATAGTAGAATGGGATACATTTTATATTCCAGTCAGCTCAGCATATTTTATATATTTACCGGTCTGAACAACTGCTCTGACATGAAGGTACTGCATTTATAGTACTATTGTCAATAGCAATCTTGTCACTTTACGGAAATAGAAGTAAAACATTATTTAATTACTATCCATTAGTAAGTGTCCTTGACTATCAAGGACTCGGTGTGCAGTGAAAGTTAATAATATTTTCAAACATTCCTTTGAAACACAATAGTATTGTTTGAATTGTCATTGATCTGAAGAAGATAAAATCTTTTACTGAAGAATTCATCAAAAACTGATTACAATAAAGCTAGAAAAATACAGCATGTTCACAGCTTTGTAGTTTCTGAAACTGTTTTGCTCAGTTCTGGGTTATTTTTGCTTTAGTCTGTTTATCTGCTGTCATCTGCAGTTTTATTATCTTAGCTGTGCACCATATATAAGTGAAAACTACTCAGCTGTAACATTTACAGGGTGCAACTAAAACGTTTTCTGGTAACTGTGATGCAATGTTGCATTGGTGTGTGCTGACTTACTTGCCCGTGCTCTGTAAAATTTGAAAATATGAGAATGTATTTGTGTTTGTGTGCATGCGTGTGTGTGTGTGTGTGTGTGTGTGTGTGTGTGTGTGTGTGTGTGTGTGTGTGTGTGTGTGTGTCTGGGTGGAGGGTATGTGTTCAGAAACTCCAAACCACTCCATTAGTGATTATATTTAAGTAGCAGCATGATAGACAAGTATTTGATAATATACACATAGGCAAAATCAGTATGCATTGAGTGTCAGTGGGGTCAGGGTGTGCTGTTCACCAAAGGTTCATTAAACTTGAAATTGATTATATTTGGGTCATTCATACGTACATCAGTACAGGGGTTTGTACCACACATAGACAAGTTATAATTTGTAAAAGTCAGGCAAATACTCTCATTATCATCTCACATTTTGATGTGCTACAATGGAGCCAGTAAACTAGAAAGCATCTATATTTCTGTTTTATTATGTATTGATTTCTGTCTATTAGTCTGCTCTTCTATGACAGAAGCTTCTTACTAGACATAAACTGTACTAATGCAGCTATTATTTTAGAAAATATTATGCCTCTAACATTTGTTCCACATTAGGCACGTTCTGTGACACAAGAGAATGATTAACCTTTACTATCATTGAACCGTTGTCCAACCTTTATCATAGCGGTTCCCTTGTAGGAGATCCAAACACCGGAAATTGAAATATTTATAAAAGAATTAATAGTAAAAGTTAAGGTAGTAGGTATATCAGAGCAGTACTAAAAGTTACTGATCTAAGCTTATTAGTTGTGTTTCAGCAACGTTGTTATTACTGAAATATAATACTCTACTTTTTTGTTTTTATTAAACCTTGGTCAGGGTTATGGTGATTGACACTGAGTCTTGTTTGGGGATTATAGACATTACTATTATCAGTGTTCTCTAGGGAAATGTACACACATAAATAAATATAAATAATTAAATAAACAGAAGTAAAAATACTTGACACATGATAATGGTATGGAAGGCTGCCACTCCTTTATACCCCCCCAAAACTGAAGGGGGCATGTGTCATTATTTGTGTTGCTGTTTTGGGGTGGTGTTTGCTACTGCATATCATTTAGGGTAGTACATATTGATATATTCCTAGAAGTACCATATCAGCTGATAATCTAGTTAATTATTTTTGCAGGCAGGCTTAGTAACATGTCATGAATCGAAGCAGGTTAAACAAGTTAACTATATTGAAAGTAGTGACTATATTATTTAGTAAGAAAAAAGAAACATACCATGTACTGCAGCAGACAATTGGGTAACTGACCAGCTTCCAAAGCTTTAAGGTAATTTTCATTCAACCTTACGACCATTGTAGCTCAAGAGAAAGATGGTATAAAAGTGCACATATAGGTAGCAACAATCAGAACTGTGTTGCTGTTGAAGCAACCAGCGAGTATTGCTTTCTGCTGTAAAATTTCAGGTTCAGCTGTCAGCTAGTTTTCATCAGAGTGGACAAATAACTACCCCATTAGGGGCTTCTTACCATTTTTGTGAGAAAAGTATAACTGTTTTTCTCTGCATTTATGTGTAAGAGAATGACACAGTGTTTTTGTGATTATCACATTATTTTTGAAGAGTAACACATATCTTGCCATTTTTCCTTATGGGAGAGACATGATATTCAGTCTTGTCTTTCACTCCTAAAACATAGCTCCCTCCTCTTACTTCAAGACATCCAGGGATTTTTAACTCACTCACTCCAAAGGAGCTTAGGAAGTTTGCACTGTAACTTCCAATGGGCAGAGCCTAAACCTTTTGAAAGGATCAAATTATGTCCTCACATTTCAAACAGATGTTCATATCTCTGGAACCACAGAGCTTATGAAAGAAGTATAAATGGCAATCCCTTCAGCACAAACTTATTTTTATAGTGGTAGTATTCTTTATGTTCTAGGTCTTAAACTGAATTTTGTAAGTCACAGTAAACACAGTAACTACTATGTTTGTAATATTTTGTAAACAACTTACAATATCTCAGCAACCACTCAAGTTACACACATATTGTCAGCAGCATTTTGTTCAACTAGCTGAGAGCTTCCATAAGAAGTTACATCTATCTGTCTGTGTTACTTGGTTGTTGAGATATTTAGAAAAATGTGAAAATTATACTCTATAAATTAATATCAAAAACAATTGTTAATATCTCTTTACCTGCACTAGATAGAGGGCAAATATTAATGCAGTTGAGTTTGCCATTGTGTAAGCTTTAAGATGAAATATTTTATTACCTTGTACATAGCATGGTTTGGAATTATTGATGCAAATATGAACTACTTATCACTCATTAGACCCAATATAGAGTACAATGCCCCTTTTGGCATGTACCTCACAATACATCTGAAACAACTGGAAAGGCCGCAGAAATACCTCACAAAGAGGATTACCGGCCTCAAACAGATGCCCTACGCAGACCGTCTCATAAAACTCCAGCTTTACTCCACTGCATATTGCCTACTCAGAGGCAATCTCTATCTAACATACAAAGTTATGTCAAACCCAGAGCTGTTGGACATGGTGCACTTAAAGAAATCCCAATCCCTCCGAGCTACACACTCTAGGGACCTAAACCTTTTTACCACAATAAACAGAATATGCTGGAGGGATAGATTCCTGTCCCAGAAACTTCCCATACTCTGGAACAAACTACCTATTTATATCAAACAAAGCTTCTTATTAGCACTCTTCAAGAAAAATCTTGATGATTGGATGGGAAATAAGAAATTCACCCCGGGTATCTCTTCTGTGGCTCTGCTCGACAGGGGCACAGGAAAATTATTTTCTTGGGTGGCGAAAGCCAGGGTACCTTTTTGGCTAGGCTTATATAGGCCCTAGGACCAATAGCCTAGTACCAACCTATGAAACTATAAGCAATATTTGATGCCTACAGACATCAGTAAAAGTTGGGGGAGCTAGGTCTGACTCTAAACCGGTTACAAGTGGCGTTCTCCAGGGCTCACTCTTAGGACCCCTCCTGTTCGGCATATACTTCTCAGAGGTACAGGAAAGCACAGGAGAACTATAGCTGACCAAGTTCACAGATGACTGCAAACTGGGGGCTATAATTGACTCTCGAGCTGAGACAGACATCCCCCAAAAGGGTCTCACTGAGACAGATACCTGGTGTTAAAGCCATGGCCTCAAGCTAAATGCCAAAAAGTGCATAGTCATCCCCTTTGGAAAAAATAAAGTACCCACAAACTACCACATAGTTGGTAGCCCCCTAAATATGGAAGATGTAATAAGGGATCTGGGGACCCAAGAAGATAGTAACCTCTCCTTTGATAATCACATTACTAAAGTGGTTAGAAAATCTTTCTATGTGGCCCATCTAATCAGAAAAGGGTTTGCATCCAGATCAAAAGAGGTCATTGGGCCCCTCCACGCATCACTCATCAAACCCATCATAGAGTACAATGCCCATTTGGGATATACTTTACAAGACACCTGCATCAACTGGAAAGACCACAGAAGTACCTCATCAAGAGGATCACTGACCTCAAGCAGATGCCCTATGCAGCTCGACTGAAGAAACTCCAGCTGTACTCGGTTGCATACTGCCTAGTCAGAGGTGATCTCTGCCTGACATACAAGACCATGTCCAACCCAGAATTGATGGACATGCTCCACCTAAAGAAAACCATATCCCCTTGAGCCACACACTCCAGGGATCTAAACCTCACCACAATATATAGGACATGCTGGAGGGATAGATTCTTGTCCCAGAGACTTCCCATGCTCTGGAACAAGATTCCAGTCTACATTAGGCAAAGCTCCTTGCTAACCCTCTTCAAGAGAAACCTTGACGAGTGGATGGGAAACAGAAAGTTTACCCCAGGGATCACTTCAATGGCTCTGCTGGACAGAGGCACAGGGAACTAATCTAAGGGGGTGGCGAAAGCCAACACATTCCACCTAGGCTTATAAATGCCTTCAGGCAGATAGCCTAGTACCTACCTATGAGCCTATGAACCTATGAACTGCAGATGTACCTGTAGGCATCCCTCAGATGTAATAAGTTAAGGGATTTCTGCACCTCTTTTCTGTGAAGGATATAAGATTGACTTTGTTGGAAAGGTGTGTAATTTAGGTGTTATCCTGGACTGCAGGATGACACAGGGGGGCCAAGTATCAGTTGTTGTAAAACATTTATACTTCCATCTTATCTAGGATAAAGCACGTTTTGTCTCAAGGTGATCTCTCAGTAGTGGCTCATCCATTAATCTTACTGAGGCTGGATTATTGCAGTGTTCTTTAATCTGGAACTCTCTAGCACTTAGCAGGACTGCTTAAAGTTAGTGAAGAACTCGGTTCCAAGGTTTCTTACAGGTATTATACATTGCTATCACATTACTACTCTTTTGTGTGATGTATCCTGGTTGCCAGGTTTGACTTATGATTATCTTTAACATTTTGCCCATATGTGGCTTTTGTCCTTCTTATTTAATAGAGTTGCTAGTGTCATACCCCCCAACTAGTTTTCTACACTCAGACATACAGGGACTAATAGTTCCACAAATGTGGAATTTACTACCCCGGTGACTTTGAGAATGTTCTACTTTGGCTGGTTTCTGCAAATTGCTCAAGACTTTTGTATTACATACGAAGGGGTTGATTGATATAAGGTGACTGCTCGTTTAGTTCTTTTATTATGATAAGTTTGGTTGGTTATTTTACACTGTTGTCTAGTAATCCATGTTAAATCTTGCTCTGTAAATGGTGCTTAGTGGAAAACACCAAAATAAAACTGAAGCTGAAGTCAAAGCAGTTAAATTACACACATTTGCCCTCTTTGTGACTGAACCATCACAAAAATATTTTTGTGTGGTTAACAGTTAATAAAATGCATAGTCTGGGAACATTCTACATCACTGCTTTACAGATTAGACTCTACACAAATAACTGGAATATTTATCCTGGTTCCTCTTACTTCAGATTGCTTCTAAGACCACTACTTTTGTTTCTTTTCTTCATTAAAAGCTGCAGAGTCCAGAAAATTAGGTCTGTTCAGGTTAACAAATGGCACAGTTATAACAACATAAAAAAGAAGACTTTAATTTTTTAGAAAAAGTGAAATGTTCATTCTATTTAGATTATGCATTGTAAAATGACAGAGAAATGATTGTTTATTGAAACTTAAAATACTGGTGCTCCTTCCTTGCTGTGAGAATATGTCAAATCATTTTGGAGATGTAGTACATTATATAGACATAGCACCACAGTACAGCTGTTGCCCACTGTGCTGCCCTTGTTGTGTGAAATGGGTGTTACAGGGAGCTGTGCAGTTGTACTTTGTGTGCACGATGCACCCATCTGGTATAACAAGGGCAGCATGCTCTTGTGCCTTCCCTGTGATGTCCATCACGTCAGTCACATGATGTGTTACTGTAGTACTGTTCATGTTGTAAAACATCTATGTTTATCTCATTAGAGCTACTACTTTCTTTACTTGTTCATGCCTTTGCTCATAATTCTAGTGCCATTCAATTGCAAAAAGATCCTGATAAGCTGCATGACTCTTTGCATAGCAACCTCCTCAAAAGTTAGAGCTTCACAGCCAAGCAACACTTGTGATTTCCAGATTTTGAGTTGGTTGTATTAAGTAGATTGTAGAGTGGGGACCATATACTGTGTCATAAATGTGTGTGCGTGTGTGTGTGTGTGTGTGTGTGTGTGTGTGTGTGTGTGTGTGTGTGTGTGTGTGTGTATATATTTGTGCAGCCAAAGGGTAAAAAGGTCACATAGACAAACCATTCAATAAAAAGTGTAAGAAAGACACAGTGAAGACAGAGTCTTCACTTAATAATACCTTAAATCTCCTGTAGTTGAAGCCTGTGGGATATATGCAAATTATCCATTAAGGACATACTTGTGTTTCAGCTACATGGCTTCTGAATAACCATGTCTTTTAGTTTTTATGTCCTTATGGGTATATTCAAGTTAATAAAGCCAAACTCCACTCACTAGCTGTAGACATGCATGTTTCAGCCATTTTTTTACGGCTCTGTCAGTAAAGCATAAGTGATTTGCTTGGCTATACTTTAGAAAGACAGAGCTTAAGATCAAGTGTGGAGTCCATGGAAATAAGGATGCTCACAAAATATTGCAAAGAAGATCCAAACCAAAGTGTACAGAGACAAACCATTCACAGAAAATTAATGCTTAGACTTAAAGAAGTGTCTGTCAAACACTCAACCTTAAATTGCAGCAAATATTCAGTACAGACAGAAGAGTAGAAAACTGAGCTGAAAGGGGGGCACAAATGGAGCTGAAAAGCAGAGAAGGCAGTGATCATGGAATATGATTATGGACCATCAAGATATGCATGACAGTGAATTATGACAGGCAGAAAAAGCAAAAGAAAATTTGTACTTGGGCCAACAGAAGTATGAAAAGACAACTGTCAGGAGCAATCCTTATGAATTTCTTCAAAACTGTTCATTTGTAATATGTTTTGGTTTTGGAAAAAGTCACAATGCTGATAACTGAACATTTTTCAACGTTTAGTAAAATACTTTAACTAGGATGCATAAAAAGTCAATTACTTTATCTTCTGTTTTGTGGACTCCTCAGAGCTGTAGAATGCACATTGTCCATTGTTCTATCATAAAGGTCTAGTGTTATCTAAGAACTCTTTGGAACCAGAGCTTCCATTCCATGGACCATAAACATCCATTATTTATAATATGTCACATTAGTTAATTTTCTAAAATGAATGCATTCAGAATGTGTTAAGTTGCATCTCTTCTATGTGGCTGTTAAACTATGCATTTTAGTATATTATGATTAATAAATCATGGTCTTCAGTTCAGCATAGTTTGCTACAATTTGCTTTTGAATATGTACTTATACACACAGGTAATTGCTATATGATACTTCACTACATATTAGGCTGTTTTATCTTTATTTCTAGTCATCATTCATGTTGCCATATCTGAAGGCCCTTACACCAAGAAATCATTTTTAATAGCATTATTTAAACTGCTTCTATGCTTTCTTCTTTCCAATGTCATCTTTTATTAGTCTTCACTCTGCATAACCAGTCACTTCAGCATGACCTAAGAGGAGTGTTGCGCATATTCAGGGTCAGGAAGGAGAACATAATAACTACTAATGCAGTGCTCACCATACTCCTGGAGTGAATGTTAATTATTTTCTTTATATATTTGTTTGTTAACCAGGGACCTGAGCTGGTCTCAATGCATCCTTAGGTAGTAACCTGCATTCATATATTTATGTGATACCAACAGCTTGCAAACTGAAACATTTTACTGTTGTAGCTGTAATGTCTGCATAGATTTATAAACAGAATATAAAAAGTACAGTTGTGTACACTTACCATAACTGTAGATGTTCGAGTGTATTCACTGTTGCAGTCATTACATTTGGGTAATCCACTGGCAGGTTGCCCTCAGTCAGCCTGATTAACAAAGTCTTGGGTCCTGTGTCGGTTGCTGTCCCTTATACCATGACGTCAGGTCGTCAGGGGTATAAAACATGCAGCTGATGCCATTACATCAGTTTTTCTTGCCCCAGATGTCAGGCGCCCCCCAAATTGGGAGCAAAATACACACACACACACACACACATATATATATATATATAAAATTAGAAATACAAAAATATACTGCCAAACAAAAGCAAATACCCTCAAAAGGCTTTTAAGCATAGTAAAAGAAAGAAGAGGTATAGTAAAAGAAAAACAGGGGGCTGAAGGGAGGGTAACAAGGACTGCAAAACAGCAGTGGCAAAGCTAGCTCTGGATTTAGAGAAAATTGGTAAGTGATAATGCTTGGTGAAAGTATGAACTGAACTCCAGGTAGCAGCTTCTAGAATATCCCTGATAGGAACACCTCTGAGAAAGGCTGCTGAAGTAGATGCAGCCCTGGTGGAATGAGATCTGATCCCCTGGAGGATAGGTTTTCCATGGTGCTTATAACAGAAATGAATACAATGGCTTATCCACTTAGAAATAGTTTGCTTTGAAATAGCCTTCTCCTCTGCCCCTGCAGCAAATGCTACCAGCAGTTGTTCAGATTTTTTTTTAGATTTATTTAGTCCTGTCCAAGTAGAATCTAAGTTGCCTGTGTACATCCAATGAATGCAGAATCCACTCTCCCTTGTTCTGTGGATTGGGAAAGAAAGTTGGCAACTGAATGGACTGATTAAGAGCCACACTGGATACCACCTTGGGCATGAATGATAGATTGGTCCTGAGTGACACCCTGTCCGCATGAAAGATGGTGAAAGGCTCCACTAACATAAGGGCCTGTAATTCAGATACCCTTCTAGCTGAAATGATTGCTAAAAGGAAGGCTGTTTTCCAGGAAATAAATTTTAAGTCTGCAGTTGAAGCTGGCTTGAAAGGAGGTAGAGTGAGTTTCTCCAATACAAAGTTAAGGTCCCAGGCAGGGGTTGGAGCTCTTCTGGGTGATCTCAAGTTTTTGGCCCCTCTGAGATACTGCTTTAGAAGAGGATGAGAGAAGAGTGGGTTATGTGTTGTAATGAGCTGAAATGGCTGAGGCATGGATTTTTATGGATTAAAAAGACAGGCTGTTGTGAAGCATCTCAGGTAAGTATTGCAAAATCTGAGGTAAATTGGGCACTGCTGTGCTCATCCCTTGAGATTGATTCCAGGCACAGAATATTTTCCATTTGGCAGCATAAGATTTTCTAGTACTAGGTCTTCTCGCCTCCAAAATTACATCCATCACAGGTTTGCTGAGGGATGCTAAGGGGGAATTTAAGTGATTAGCTAAGCTGCAAGATTCAATGTTTGGAGCTGAGGGTGCAGAATTTGGTTCTCCTGCTGAAACAGTAAGGAAGGTGTCTGAGGCAGGTGCCATGGAGAAATGTGTGACACACTGCGCAGGAGTGGGTACCAGTGTTGGCAAGGCCAGTCTGGAGCAATCAAAGTAATTTTTGGTTTGTCCTGTTTGACTTTTAGTAGAACTTTGGAGAGCAAAGGCAGAGGGGGAAAGGCATAGACTGATAGGTTTTCCAGCTGAAGGACAAAGCATCCACTTTCCAGGCTTTTTTGTGATGAGTTCTTGTGCAAAATGTGTCCAACTGGTAGTTCTGGGGTAAGGCAAAAAAGATCTATGTCTGTGCTCCCCCATTTGCGTGTCAGCATGTTGAAAATCCGTGGTTCCAGTTTCCATTCGTGAGGGTCCATGAGATTTCTGCTTAGTTCGTCTGCCAGAACATTCTGCTTTCCTGGCAGGAATTGAGCTTGTAGTTGTACTTGGTAGCTCAAGGCCGCGTTCCATAATGTCATGGCTAGTCTACAGAGGGGGTAGGAATGTGTACCCCCCTGCTTGTTTATGTACCACATAACCATGGTGTTATCAGTCTTTATCAGTAATTGTCCTGGATGAAGGTAGTCCTTGAAGGTTGTCAGTGCATTTTGTACAGCTAGCATTTCTTTTTGATTGATATGAAGGTGCATTTGATTTGGGCTCCATTTGCCCTGAATGCACTTCCCTGCCAGATGAGCCCCCCATGCATAATCTGATGCATCTGTTGTTAGGGTATGGGTGGCAGGGGGAGGTGTGAATGGCAGTCCATTGTTTTGGTGGCAGGCCTCTGCCCACCATAGGAACTCTAGGTGCAGGCAAGGTATGATAGGAATTATTGTTTCCAGGCAGTGACAATGCTGACTCCATAAACTATTTAAGTACCACTGAAGTTTCCTCATATGCATTCTTACATATGGAATTAGAAGAATGCAGGAGGCATGAACCCCAAGGCTTGTAGCATTTGCCTTGCAGATAACAGGGTTTTTGTGGTCACCTGTTTGAAGTAAGTCACCAAATGAATTTGCTTTTCTGGCATAAGGAAATCCATCTGGGCAGTTGTATTCAAGCTTGCACCCAAGAATGTAATCTTTTGAGAGAGTACCAGTTGAGATTTCTTTTTGTTTATGGTGTACCCTATACAGGTTTGAACTCTTTTTACAAATGCTGGATGTTTTAGAAGAATGGCCTGGTTTTATGCCTGAATTAGGCAATCGTCCAGGTATGGATATATTTGAATATTTCTTTGCATGCAAAATGCAATTACTGGAGCCAGGCACTTTGTTAATACCCTGGGCACAGTAGACAAGCTAAAGGGCAGTGCAGAGAACTGATAATGCATGCAGCCTGCTTTGAAGCATAGGAATCTTCTGCAAGATTCCCTGGTTGGGATATCCAGGTAAGCATCTTTTAAGTCGAGAGTTGCCAACCAGGCATCCTTGCCTAGCATAGGAAGTAACTGGTGAAGAGTCAGCATCTTGAATTTTAGAATGTCCGGAAAGGTGTTTAGAGTAGACAGGTCCAGAATTGGATGCCATGATTTGTCTTTTCTGGGTACCAGGAAAAGTCTAGAATAGAAACCTTGTCCCTTTTCCCTTCTGGTACTAGTTGAATTGCCCGCTGATTTGGGGGTAGGTCTGGCCATCCGTTTAGAGTTGGCAATGTGTGGAAATTAAATCTGTATCCATGGGACACTATATTTAAAACCCATTTGTCCTGGGTTATAAGTTGCCAGTTTCTTGAATGAAGAGCCAGTTTTTCCCCCCAAAGGGGCAGCTAAGAGGTAAGTGATTGGTAATTTCAAAGAGAAGTCATTGAGACTGTTTACCATAGGGTGGTGCCTTGTTGTTTCCAGATTTGGAAGTGGAAGCACCCCATTGCTTAGTTCTGAAAGTCCCTTGGGACTGAAACTTGGTGCTTATGGAATGTCTGGGTTTGGCCTTAGTGGCTCTGGAAGGAGCTGGAAAGGACCAGTTCTTAGTAGATCAATGCCTATTAAATCTAGGAGGTTGCACTTGTAAGAAATCTTTCGCAGTTTGCATAGATTTAGCTTTTCCTTCCATCTTTTTTAGAACTTCTTCAGCCTTATTGCCAAATAGGCGGTCCTGCTGTAAAGGAGCATCCAAAAGTTTTGCTTTAACATGATCAGGCAGAGATTGCTCCTTAAGCCAAGCATGCCTTTTAAGCACAGATCCAGTAACAGCAACCCTACAAGAGGCCTCTAAGGAATCAAAACCACATTGCAAAGTATGTTTGCCAACTTGCTCAGCTGAATGCAAAAAATCCTGCAAATCTTTATTCTCCACACAGTCAGAAATCAACATAATTTTCTGTTTAAGCTGTCCCATGATATGCTGTTGATATTTTAGAATATGAAATTGACAGTTTAAAGCCCTGATTGCTAAGGTTGCAGAAGTTTAAATCTTTTTACCCCATCTATCCAGTGCCCTGGAGTCTCTATTAGAAGGGGTAGTATTTTTAGCAGTAGAAGCCTTAATGCCGTTGGGCCCCTGAGAAATGGTTTCAGGGTCTGCAACAGGATTCTTGAAAAGGAATTTGTGGGACTCAGGAACCCTGTAGTACCTGTCTGGTTTGCTAGGGGCTGGAGGCAAGGAATCAGGGGCCATACTGGATTCCAATAACTCATCATCAAGAATATCTAGTACAGGAGGTATAGCCAAAGGCCTATGCTGAGGAAGAAGAAGGAAATCCCTAAGCCTCTTTTTGGATTCAGAGAAATCCTGACTTTCCCAGTGGAAATGCTCCATTAAGGTATGTAAAGTTTCCCCAAAAGAGAAATCCTGAGGTGGAGAATCAGAGGGAATGGAATCCTCTGCATCAGAGTCCTCATAAGTAGGTATGGACAAATCCAGATCATTAGAAGAGTCAGAAGAAACAGAGCCCTGTTCATAAGATTCATAGTCAAATTCAATCCTAGGCCTCTTGGGGGGGGGGGGGGTTGACTACCCCTGATTAGAGTAATTAAATCTTCAGCCATTTTGATCATTTGTTTTTTAGGCATAGGGGCCTGAACATGTGGCCTGGGCATCATTTTTTTTAGACATAGATCGAGATTTAGGCCTTACCACTGAAGTTGGAGTCAGTTTAATACGCATGTCTGTAGGCCTGAATACACCCTCAGAAGCTGGTGCCTGCTCAGTGGCTCCAGACCCATCCAAGGTAGAGACATCCACAGGTTCCATATGTGAAGCATCTCACGGCATACCGGACTCCAAATGGGTTTCAGTAGAGGCCTGCGAATCAGAACTAGCGGGTATCAGGGTCTGGGAAAGTGCCTCACTGAGTACCGGCGAACTGGCGACTGGCTTAGGAAAAGTGTCGGCAGTTTTGGACCTCAACGGCCTGTCTCTGTCTTTTTCTTTGCATTTTTTTTGGTATTCCGGTAGTCGGATGGCTAACCGACATAATTTCTGGATAATTAAACCGAGAACCGAAACATTTTGAAGCAAAAATGTACCGACGGCGGATAGTGCGCTGATTAAATAAATCACAAAACCAACAGCAAGGTACGTCGTGGTCAGGGCCTAGGCAAGGAATACAGTACAATTGAAAATCCTTATGAGGTATTTGCTTCACAAAAGTAATACAATTATTAACTTTTTCTGACATCGGTAAGGAGCAAGAAGATTCCCCAATGGGGTACTTAGCTTTTAGTTGAAGACTTCGGTTCTGAAACTCGAAAATGAAAATTTCAGGAGTCGGCCGACCGGCACTTGCGAACTGCTTCTGCTTCGGGCACTGCACGGCAAGAAAGACTGATGTAATTGCATCGGCTGCATGTTTTATACTCCTGACGAACTGATGTCATGGAAGAAGGGATAGCAACTGTAGCAAGACCCAAGATTTTGTTAATCAGGCCGAATGAGGGCAACCTGCCAGCAGATTACCCAAATGTAATGACTGCAACAGTGAAACACGATGAACATCAGCAAAGTAAATTGGTAGAGGTAAACAGTATCTATGACATGACAAGCCTAAGGAATCCATAGGGAAGTTGCACGTCCAGTAATATATGACAAGACTGGTTCGCACACTACTGTTTAGTGAAATAAATATTATGCATATAATAGTTTCACAGTATTTCAAAATGAAAATATTAATCTGTGAAGGCATGTAAGTTAGATGACAAGTATCAGTAGAAGTGCTGTGTGTCTTAACATTAGGTATAAGGAAGCATTTGTTCACCTGTATGAAACACAGCTTTCAAGATATCCATTCAAGTGTGAAAATATTGATATATTTCTAACTGCTTTGTGAAACAAGCATTTATATCTGCAGCTGTCTTTGTGTTACCCACCATAGTTTGTTTATTTATTTACTAACATCCATTGCTTCCAAAGTACTACACCTACATGACAGTATCAGACCCCATTTTTGCATTACTAATATATATGTGGAAGCATTTTGCATACCTTGTTTACAAACAATGCACAATAATTCAAGTTCTGCACAACCTGCTCTGATGGTTCCACTGTGTGCATGTACCAAATCATGCTTGTTAATGGACTGCCTATTCTTCATATGAGATATTAGTCTTAATATCTGTTATCACTATCAAGTTATTCCTCTGAAAGTTATATCTTCTGGATGTGTTTGTCTTACAGATCTTCTTTTACCACTTTTTTTTTTTATTTTGCTTGATGGCCACTGATTGCATCCCCAATTTGACACTATCATACACTATTTTTGTGCCATTAATGAAAATATGGAACATAATTCAGATATTCATACTTTTATGCAAATCTTTTTTTCTTTGTTTTCCTTCTTTTTGTGTCATTCTGATAGCCATACTAGTATCCAACATCCTCACTTGGGTCTACCGGCACTCTAATTCAAGCCCCCCCCATGACAGTTTGATGACAGAAATTTATGCTGTGGCCAGCAAAGAACCTAAGGGCATCCTAGGGAATCTGCTGTCTCACTCCTAGCTGGGGAGGGGGGGGGGTATTTTATTTATTTATTTATTTTTATTTAACATTTGTTGACCGGGAAAGTCCGACTGGGACAGAGCTTATTTTCAGCAGATGCCTGGCGAGAAATGCTCCAGATACATGTCTTTGGATTTTGGGAGGAAACCAGAGTACCCGGAGGAAACCCACACAAATGCAGGGAGAACATGCAAGCTCCACACAGAAGGTGCCCCAGCTGAAAATTGAACGGGAGAACCTCTTCCTGTGAGGTAACAACATTAACCACTGCACCACTGTGCCATTAAATATGATCTACCCACTTTTCCCACCTCCTCCTCCTCCTCCTGTGCAGAACACACATCTGAGGGCAGGCTCCCTCTTTGGACCACACTTCCACTTATGGAGCATCATTGATGAATGCCCTCCTCCCAGGATAGGCAAACCCACCCATCCTTGCTTGTCCATCTGTCAACCAGGCCACTGACTGCACCTTGTCATCTGGACTATGGTCAGAGCTTTATTTTTCTGGAAACATTTTCAATTATTCAGACTATGAAAATCTCACGCTGATAGCTCAGGATATGTGCATCTTACCCAACTATTTTTTGTGTATAAAAAGCCTAAGTGGGAAAGACAGGCTGGTTATACAAATGCACTGGCTTTTGCTGACAATGATAGTGGTTGGCATAGCCCCCCCCCCCCAGATGGCAGTGCGGCATCGGCAATACTAGTTCCTGTTACCAATTTGCAATGGGATGGGGTAGATTAGGTGTGTCATCTTTTAGACGTCTGTAATGCACATCTTTGAGAGGACATTGCAAATATAATAGTATCGTATGCATGGCCACCCACAATATTAACATTTGTTTTTATAGGTGCCCATAGATTGCCCTTAACCTCATTTGACTTATGACCTAGCAGTGAAGGTTACTAAGTTTTCAGTCAGAGAACACAAAACTTTCTCAAACATTAAAGCATTCCTTAACAGAACTGCATGGGCAGGGAGGTCTGAGCAGGTCAGTAAACATATGCAAGCTAGAGATCCACACTGCGTTGTACACATCAAGCCACAGCAGCCTGCTGTCAGTCCAGTACTAGCACTGTGTCCTACTGGGATTATGCCAGGTTCCTTGCAAAACATAGCTATACATTCGACAAAGAAATAATACAGTACAGTTGCACACAGAATACACACACAACTGTACTTCACAGATACAGCAGAAGGGCAGCCACAAGTGAACTGTGCAGTCACAGGTATGCCTGCAAAATGTAAACTGAAACGGATCTACTTCATTTCACTGAATATCATTTCACTGAATCTCATTTCACTGAACTGCAGTTAGTATATACAGCACTGTGTAGAGTTCTGTAAGGCAAGTAAAAGGTGTATGCCCTTTTCCCCACTGTAGTGCAATCCTAGAGTTATATTTGTGAAGTCATGGCTTGGATGAATTATTGTCTCATGTCACACAAGTGAAAGGCTGTACATAAATTGATACAGGTTAATTTTATCCGCTTTTGGACATATTTCTACTTATGTAGCAATTGCTCTTTTGTTCACTTCTACCATATATCTGTAGATTGCAGTTTGAATTTCTTTAGCAGTGTTAACTGGTGACAGTTGGTTTGTAGAATCTAGGTATTGCATTACTGGGCATTTAACTTGTACAGTGACTGCTTTATGGCATGACCTCTATGTCAAATACTTTTAGTAGCAGTCTTATGCATGTATAGCTCAATTTGTTTAGTTCTAAGTTCTGTTGCCATGAGACTGCCAATTGTTTTAACTCCTTAACCTGGCTTGTAGAATTCAAGAGTTAAAGTATAGAACTTCTGTTTAGCTATATTGTCATATCTCAGTTAGTTTGATTATTTCAGCTACAAAATAGCACATGTTTACTACATGAACTACAGCAGACATTTTTATTCTCAGTTGTTTTTACACTAAGTCATCATGGTTAATAGTTTTAACACTGTTTATGTGAAAGTGTTATGGGCGGCCACAGTGTTGCAGCGGTTAGCATTGCTGCCTCACAGCAAGAGGTTCTCCGGTTCGATCCTTGGCTGGGGTGCCTTCTGTGCGGAGTCTGCATGTCCTCCCTGTGGTTGCGTGGGTTTCCTCTGGGTGCTCCGGTTTCATCCCAAAGACATGCTATAGGTGGATTGGACACTCTAAATTGGCCCTAGGTGTGAGTGTGTGCATGTGTGTTCCTTCTGTGGAAGGTTGGGCGCTGGGCTGGCAACTCGACACTGTAAAACTCCACTGCCAATCATGAGCAGACAGGTGATCCACTGTGGTGACCCTTAATTGGGAAAAGCTGAAAGAAGAAGATATGTGAAAGTGTTATAGCAGAAGTAAGTTACTGAACTTTTGTCTCACATTGTTACTGCTCTAATCTGTAAAGTTAATATATGTACTTTATTAATTTCTGTATTTTTCATATTTTATCTCAACTAACTCTTTTCTAGCTGTTATCAGTAGTTGCGTGTATAGTACCTCTGTTGTTTTTGTTTTTTCCCTAGCCGTTTTCCCTTGGTTTTAAAGCATCGTGTCTTCCCTCAAGAATGCATCTACCTTTACTGATACTGCTCCAACTCCTGGAATTACACCTGATCTATTGTATAGCCAGTTTACAGTAAAATGATGTTCTAAGCACATACCACAAAGTAGTCTTACTTTGTCTACTGCACAGGATACCTGCATACCACTGAGAGCCCCCCCCCCATACTCACCTGTTTAGAAACCTTGCCCCTGTCTCTCTCTGCCATCTATAAGTTAGTCACTACCCTAGTGTCAACTCTCTCTTAGTTAGCTATACTCTTTTTTTTCTGTTTGTGGTTTCCTTTTAACTGTTTTTATCTTACTGCAAATACTTGTGTATACCTCGCTATTACATCTCTTCCTTCTCTGTTTACACCTCCCCACCTCTTCTACTTACCTGCTGACTCTCACTGTGTGCTCCTTACTCTTTCCCTCCTGCCCTACTGATTGTTTCTTGCAGTGACTCTTCCTGGCCAATCCCGCTCCGTTCACCCTCGCTACGCTCAGCTCACTTCCCTCATCTCCCACCCCCATTTCCACCCACCCCCATATCAATTCCTTTATAGCTAACCACCTAATCCCTTCCTCCCCTAACTCCACCCCTTTCTGTCTGCTGTAACATTCTAAACACCTTACCCTCCCCTACTTATCACTTCATAGTTTATTCTGCTGCAAATCTTCTTTCTTTCTACATATCCCCTACTCCCCCTACAGGTTGTTTCACTTAAATTTTACTTCAACTCTCTAACAGGTCCAGCGTCTTACTTTTCCTATTGCCTTACCCACTCCTCACTCCATCCCAATCCTACTTCCCTGCCTTAGGGCATGACTTTTGCAACTCATTCTATTTTTCTCTTGCCTCTATTACTTCTCCTTCTCATTCTTACATCTTGTACTACTCCATTACCACCTGTCCATATAGATCCCACTAATCTCCATACTAACGTCCTCATCTCTGCAGTACTCTATTACAATCTCCTCCTCTATCTTACATCTTGTACTACTCCATTACTACCTGTACATAGAGATCCCACTAATCTCCTTACTAACTTTCTCATCTCTGCAGTACTCTATTACAGTCTCCTGCTCTATCTTTTCCATGAACATCCCTTTGCCTAAAATCAAACTTCCTCCCCCTCACTCTCTAGCATCTAAAACCAAGACTAAGTACTTGATTTACAGCCCATTTAATTTCAAACTTTAACAACTTCATGTAGCCCTGCTTGTATCAGGAGACATACATCCAAATCCTGGGCCCATCCATCACCCCAACATGCATAACTCTACCTCTCCCAACTTAATAAACTCATCCTCTCCAAACAAACATATTTCATTTTACTCTATGAATGCCTGTAGTATTCTAAACAAAGTTAGTGAAATCCATGCCTGGATAGCCTTCCACACCCCCTGATGTCATCACCCTAAAATATACTTGGCTAAAACCCCAAACCTCTTATAAAAACATTCTCCCCCCTGGTTATAATATACTCCACATAGCTCGCCAAAACAAAAAAGGGGGTGGCGTTGCCATCATTCTACTCCAACCACCTCACCATTGCAAGTATTATGAAACCTATCCAGTCCTTTTCTCTTGCTGAACTACTTACAGCTAACCTTAAAATAAATGACTACACCACTATCACAGTAGCAACCATCTATATTCCTTCAGGAGACAATATTCCTCTGCTCAAAAATATTCTTTCATACTTTTCTCAACAGATCCCCAGTGAGACTATCCTCATTGGGGATGTCAACATTAACAGGTTAACTCTCAGTAATCCAGACTCTAATACTCATATTAATTTATATGGCTTTACACAGCTAATCTCCCAATCTACCCATACAAACAACTCTGACACATCTAGTACTCTTATTGACTGGGTACATGTATCTAATCCTTCCAAATATCATAACCCTGAAACCCTACCAAACACCCTGAGTGATCAGTCCCCTATAAAAGTTCTTAGGTTTACTCCCCACTTCTCAAAACCTCCTGAATTTGTCACTTGTTGTAAACTCACTTCCATCCAGAAACCTTTAATGCCATTCTCTCTAAAGTAAACTGGAAATTCCTTACCTCTCACTAGAAGAAGCAGTCCTAGCTTTCATCTCCACCTTCCTTAGCATCTTAGACTCACTTGATCCCCTTCGCAAAGTCCAAATTATGTCCATCATATCTCCGTGACTTTCAAAAGCCACTCGTACCCTTATGATAAGTAGAGACAAACTATGGAAAAAATGGTCACAAACTAAGCTCCCTGCAGACTTACAGAAATATAAAGAACTCAGAAATCTGACAAAAAACACATAAACAAAGATAAAAATGACTTCTATAACAAACCTCCCACAGCCCTAAAATTGAATCCTAAAAAAATTGGATCTCTATTAACCAAATATTAAATCCAGGTAATCTTAGCTCCCCCAATTCATGCCCAGACAAGACATCTGAAGAAACCGCCACTATCTTCAATACCTATTTTATCGATTCAATATCTAAGCTACTGAACCCTAACCCAAACTCCTCTACTACTAACATCTCCAACTTTTCTGAACCTACTCCTGATACTATCTCCTCAAATACCTTCTCCCTCAAACCTGTACCTACTAGCTACATCAAAACCCTACTCTCTAAATTAAAACCATGCTCAGCATCAGCTGACAATATTCCTTCCACTTTTCTTCTACTAGCTGCTGACTCTCTTGCTCTCCCTGTATCTATCCAAATTAATCAGTCTATCTCTGAATCTAAAGTCCCTTCTATCTGAAAACAATGCTACACTCTACCTATACACAAATAAGGTAACTCCACTGATATCTCCAACTTTAGACCTATCGCTATCCTCTCCCCTCTCTCTAAAGTACTAGAAAAATGTATTCATAAACAAGGTATGCAGTACCTAATACAGGTAAATCTGCTTACACCCACTCAACACTGCTTCAGTCCCAAACATAGCACCACTACAGCTCTATTATCCTTCCTCAACACTGTCTCTATAGCCATTGACGACCGTAAACTTATTTATTCCCTACTCTAGGACCTCTCAAAAGCTTTCAACACTGTTTCACACTCTCCTCTGCTACACAAACTGCATAACCTCAACTTCTCCTCTGATACTGTTCTATGGTTCTCTAGCTACCTCACTGATAGATCTCAATAGTGAGATGGCAATCTGCACTCTCCCCTCCTCTCCCTGTCAAAATGGGTGTACCTCAAGGATCTATCCTAGGGCCTTTACTTTTTAATATCTTTACTAATCAGCTCTATACCTCCTGTCCTCAGTCATCTTTAGTGCAACATGCAGATGACTCTACAGTCATCACTACAGCCAGCTCTCCCTTTAAGCTCTTCTCAGCTACTCAGGCATCTTTTGACTTAGTTGAAACATGGCTCTCCAACAACCAGCTTATCCTTACACCTAAAAAAACAAAGCTGTTACTCTTCCTACCTTAAAACTTCAACAATATTAAACCCTCCTTCTCCATACAGTCCCTTAATAACACTCACATTCAGGTAGAATCCAGTACTAAGCTCTTAGGCGTACCCATCGACGATCAGCTTAAATTTGACTTGCATGTTTATAACTGTATCAAAAAGACTCATTCAAAACTAAGGCTCCTTTACCATAACAAGAAATTCCTTACCTCTGAAGCCAAGATTAGTCTCTCTCTTACCTACCTTCTACCCAGTCTAATGTACAATTCTCAAATTCTCACAAATCTCAACTCAGCACTCCTGACCAAACTCGAATCTACCTGCAACAAGGTAGCTAGATTTGCTGCCCAACAAACCTACATATCTCATCACTGTCTCTCTTTAAAACACCTAAACTGGCTTTAATTACTCCCCCAGTTTCTTCTGTCTCAGCTGCAGATCATCCGTTCTATCCTATACCAGCCTTGCTACTGCCCAGCACTATCCCCTCTCATCTCCCATTATTCTCCCTCCAGACCACTCCGAAGCTCTAACCAAGACCTACTACAAATCTACAAACCCAAGTCTAAATTTGGATGTAACATGTGCAGCTATCACCCCACTATTGCCTGGAATAGGCTCCCACTAGAAATCAGGACCCTTACACATCCTAAACAATTTAAGACAGCCGCCAAAGAGCACTTTAAAAGTCACTGGTCCTGCCACTGCACTCTCCATCCTTAAACATCCTCTACTTCTCATACTTTAATCTACTTTCTGCCCTTAACTCACTCTTCTCACTAGCTCTCCCTAACCTTCCTTTACTACTCTTTCTACTGTCTTCTAAAATCTATTAACCAAATTACCTCAGAGAAACATTCTATTGTAATTGTCTTACCTTCATGCAACTACATCATGATAAAACTGTAAGTAATCACTTACCCCAAAAACTATACTCGTCTTAATGACATATTTCTTTTTATACATCTTGAAATAGTTATGCTATACTCCTGATTATTGACACTGTATAACATTATATTGCTACTTAATGCCTTGTAATAATCCTGTAACATTGCTGTTTAATGCTAATTTATCATGAAAATTGTATAATATATTGGAGCTTTTCTCCCCGGGCCTCTGCTGAAAAAAGCCTCTTCAGCTCAGTTGGACAATCCCAGTCAACAAATGTAAAATAATAAATAAAATAAAAAATCATGGCCCTAGCTATTAAAGGTTGTAGAGTAATCTTATACAGGGGCAGAAGGTCTTAGTGGGGCTTTCTGAATGAGTGAGTGAAGAGTCCAGAATGGTTTTAGTTGGGGAATTTTATTCATTAGGTGAGGTAAAAATAACAAGAACCAAACTCAATGGATCCAGAACAAGGGTACGAGGATGATTTAAGCTTTACTGTCTTTGGCTTTCTTAAGGAACTACAGACTAATGAAAAACTGGGGGGAAGGTGTGGCAGAACCCTAATGGCCATTCCTGGACTAGCCCATCTCTGGGAGATTGTCCTGTAGAAGCATGAAAGAGAAAAAGCTGCAACAACTAATATTGATTAGTGAGGCAAATAGGCTGCAACAGGGCTAGCCTCAACAGTGAAATGAAGGTCTGACCACAGACTTAAAGGTTAGTTGTGTAGTATCAGAAGGGCACTACTAATGCTGTCCACTAAACAATTGTCTTCAGCAGGAATAGAGATTGTTATTAGAAAAAAGTGATAAAATATCTCATTTTAAAAGCCTCATGGCTTCCTGGCTCAGAAAGCATAAATACATAACCTCCTGCTGTGATGTCAATATGGATGTCTTTTGAACCTTAAAGGAATGAGTCCTGAAAGGCCTGTAGCTTCAGAAAGATTGCTTAATTTACGGAATGTTTGTGTGCATTCTGGCTTTTGTCTGTGATCACCCTCCTTTGGATTATCTACCCTAAACAGTGTTTCTCTCCCTAAGAGCAATTACATCTGTGGTGACTGTCACTAGACACAGGTTGTAGTAATGAAGCCACCAAGCAATGTGACATTTGCAGGCATGAGAAATTTTTACCAGTGAAGATATAAAATCTGTACATTGGGTCCACTGAACCTTGAAGGTCCAGTGAGGGATGGATTATCATGTGAAGTTGGTCAAATGAAACCATAAAGATGATTACTGCCACGAGACCTAACAGCTTGAAGTACATTGCTGTTGTTACCATAGCAGATGGTATCAGCGGTGGTATCGCGATAAAAAAAAAAAAATAGTGTGATTTTCTATTTTGCAGTCATGATCATGCATAATGTACTATAGCTGTATATATGTTCATATGCATTGTCTTATATGTGCTCATATGTATTCTTATATGCTTGCTGATATTGTCCTTCATGCACTTTTTGTTATTTGGAGCTTTTCTCCCTGGGCCTCCGCTGAAAATGGACCTGTGTCCAGTTGGATTTTCCCAGTAAACAAAGGTAAAATAAATAAAATAAAATAATACTTGGGACTGGAGAATGGAGATCCTGTCCTAGGGTAGACTTGCTTTTCATGACAAAGTGCACAGATGATATCTTATGATTGATAGTGCTTTGCAGTGGCTCCATTTGGGATGTTTCTATAGCTACTGTGATCCCCAAGGTCAGTAATGATAAGAACACAGACCCTCTAGCTATGATCAATGCCATTTGTTTGTCAGCTTCTAGGAGCCAGTTGTCGATAAAAGAATATCCTGGTTCCCTATAGTCTCAGTTGAACCACAGTGGACATGCATTTGATAAATACCCTGGTGGCTGTAGTGAGACTAAATAAAAGGTCCCAAAACATGAAGGAATGACCTGGACTCCTTGAGAATTCTGAACCACAGATGGGCATCCTGGATTTCCAAAGAGCACATTCATTTTCCTTCCAATAGACAAACATGGCTGGAGTGCACCATGTCTGTACAAAACTTTAACTTTGAAATGAAATAGCTCAAGTCACTTAGATCTAATATGGGTCTGAGGCCTTTTGTTTTCTTTGGAACTAAAATTAACATTGAGAAAAATCTAGACACATTCTTGGTGTGACTTCTTGGATTGTTGTTTTGTTTTTGTCAAGGTGAGCCATCTGGAAGCAGATAGGAAGCTGGCTGCGCCTGAGTCAAAAATGTAACAGTGTAGTCTCTGGATATGATTCACCATATTGACTTGTCCTCAGTAATGGCCATCTATGCAGGCCTTCAGAATGGTACAGTTAGGCAATCCCTCATTGTTTCTGAGCCTGACCCCCTCAAACCCAAAAGAGAACTAGAGAATGTGTGGTTTTAACTCTGCTTTTACTGATTCTCTCAGTCATATTTGTCTTTATTAGAATGCTGCTGCAAGTCCTGCTGTTGTCTTTTCTTATACAGTCACTTTTGAGCAGTCTTCTTAGACTAGGACCATATTTGTTGGAGAACTTGTTGCTCACTGCTGGTTGCATATTGCCTTCTTTTTCTCTCTTTTCCAGATTTTATTTAACATTTGAACTAAAATGGTCAGTTTATGTGATAGGACATTGGTGAAAGCCACCTTAAAGTTATCAGCAAAACCGAGTACCAAAGTCAGGTGTGCCCATACCTTTCAATCTGGTAGTGCAAGAAATCTGGACAAAGCCTGACAAAATGGGAGGAAAAAGGCCCACAAATAGGGATGCATTTTTAAAGTTACTCTTATAAACTTAGAAAGCTGCTAGAGTAACATATATTTTTCTGAAGGATTTGAAGTCTGAATCTCAAATGTATGTCATTATTTCCTGACTTCAGTCCTCAGATGACCCTAGTGATTTGTCAGAAAACCACAAATTTTATGAGGAATAGACCAAAAATCTGAGGCAAAAATCTGGACATTCTGCGAAACTCTGGACAGTTGAGAGGTATGGGTGTGCCTGCAGATTCTGACATCTGTTTTGGCTTCCATTTCTGAGCCAATGACTGCATTTAATGCTAGTTTAAAGGAAGGATTTGAAATAGTTGATGTAGTTGTCACCTCAGTGCTTGTGGCATTAGATCTGAGAGCCCTAGAAGCAGTGGGTAGAGATCAAGCTAGTGCTGACAGTACCAGTGTCAACATCCCAGTCTGTGCCGCTGACCAAGGTGAAACTGGCATTGATTACAGCCATTGGCTTTGAATCTACCAGTGCCAGACAAGGGGCAAATGAGGATGCACTGAGATGAGATGAAGCAGCTGCAGTCTCTATAGCTGTCAGCAGGGAAAAGAGAGTACAGCCACCACTATCTGAGCATTGCTAATGCCTTCATCATCTTCTCCTAGTCCATATTTAAGTTAATAGAATGTTTCATGCCAACAGAGCAGAGTGAGTCTTGAAAGAAAGAAAATCAGATAGTTCAGGTAGTGAGTCTGAGGAAACGCTATTATGTCTTTTTTACAGGGTGATTCTTATCTACTACAGAAACCTTTGGTCGAGCCAGAATTCTCAGGATGAGCTACTTCATATCCAGAGGTAGAATCTATCTTGTCCTTAACTAGATTTTCAGTTGGAGAACCCCTATCTATTCTAATTCGCTTTGCACAGTGACTTCCCAAAGGCTACCAATTAAATGAGACATGATTATTCATAATGAACTCAATCTGCAGATTACAGAAGAAACTGAGAATTATGAGTCTAGGGAAGGAGCTGGTATGTAACCACATGTTTCAGTTGCCAAGCTGACTTCTGCCTGAGCCAACTAGTCCTGGAGAGTGAAATGGATAGACTGCACCATGTAGGATCAAAAATGCTACAGTGATAGGGAATCCCAATAAACATGGAATTATCAAGTAATCTACTATGGTCAGAATGGGCGTGATAATATGGGAACTAGTAGTCCACCTGAATTTGTCCCTTCAGGCAGTTTACATTTCAGTTCAGCAAAATGTTGTTGAAGAAACACTAGGTATGAAAATCTCACTCTATTTTGATAGAAAAAGGTATGATAAATTTAAGTTTATATAAACAGAACATCAAAAAAAATGCTTTTAATATATAATCAAGATAATAAATGTAGCTGCCTAATAAAACTATCTTAAAACAAAACATGTGGTTAGGCAAATGCGCTTTTGCCATAAAAAGAGTGACATGGAATAATATGGGAAATGATCTGTTTACATTTTATCTGTATTACATTATTTCTGTGTCTATATCTAGAAGAACACACACACACACACACACACACACACACACACACACACACACACACACACACACACACACACACACACACACACACACACACACACACACACCTACTATGCGTATATGTAGATATGTAGATTTTCCTTTTCTGAGATTTTTTTCTTGTGTTTTGCTTGTATACTCCATACTGTGGTAACTGGGAATGCAGAGATGTGACTTATTTCATATCATAGTGCAAACACATTTGTTATTCACATTTGTCACTCTGTAGGCACTACTAATGTACAGATGAGGTGGTTTAACTTCATTAACACTTCAAAAATGTAAACAAAAGAAAAAAAAATCACATTATAGTCACACTCTTGCTTTTATTTCCTTTATTTTTGTAAGTGAATGCAAATATAGACTGAAAAAACATTGATACTCGAATCAATGCTGTGATTCCTTTTTTTTTAAATATCTCCAGGATTTGACATTCTTATCCTAGCTGTCTTGCTATATTCCCTTGCAACCATTAGTTGCTTTGTATTGTGGATAAACTGCTAGGCCATATAAAAAACTATTTAATGCATTTGGTTTCTAACATTTTTTTTTTTGCTTAAGATAGTTTTATTAGGCAGCAACACTTATTATCTTGATTATATATTAAAAGTTTTTTTTTTGTTGTTCTGTTTATATAAACTTAAATTCATCATACCTTTAACATCATTACCCACTTATGGACTACATAGCTCTTATTCACCAATTTAGAAAGCAACAGCCTTTTCCTTTCTTTTCTCAATTTAATATATAGTAAATATGAAAAATTATAAATATCACTGATTATCTAGAGTGCTTCAGATGGCAAACTTTGTCTGTTTATACCTAAAAATATCTATATGACGTTTCCTATGTTTACTATAGCTCTTAATAGCTCACTATCTCACTATGAAAAGGAAAATACTAGAAAAGGAATAACTCATCTCTCGCTCCTAAGTTACATCACATTCGGTTCATTAAATACATGGTCTCAGTTCATTAACAGAATGGTCCCATCATTACCAACAGTTACTTTTCTGCTTTGCATAGCCTCATACTGCATCTCACTCCGGTCTGGTAAAATGCTTTTGAACCGTCTCCAGTACTTAGCTTAACACAATAACATGCTGCATCTGCTGAACACTGTTCGTTTTTAAATTCTTAAGAGTTTTCTCTACCCTTCGCAAACTCTTAGATCTGTACAGAATGGTATACTATGGGATATGTCTTTCCTCTGTCTTAACTAGTTGAGTACATAAACTATTAATTTTTCACTTTGAATAAAAAATACTTCCAACTCATAGGAAAATGATCAGAAGGAAATATCAATCTTGAAAGGCAAAAGTCTCTGTCTATGACTATAGAAAAATCCGGCACCAGTATGTACACTGCTGCTTCCTTAACTTAGAGGATTTCACATGTAAAAGCAAATGCTGCCCTTGGATGTTTAAGAAATCAGGAATGGCATGCATTGGGAAATTTTGAATAACATATTATCCCAGTCTTCCTAAGAAAGATTTTGTTTGTAACCTTCCCAAAATATGAAGCAAAACAGTGCACTTTAGTGATTTTAGCATGCTGGAAGTAACACATTTCACTAGGAAGTAGCCAGTGAAAATACACCGATTTTTAGTAATATTCTAGAAAATAAAACGGGCAACAAGTAATCCTCTACAAACTGTAATATATTGTAGTGGTTGCCACATGAAAAAGGATATTTTTATGGTGAAAGGGAAAACATTTTAATATGCTTTTAAATGAAATATCTGACTTTTGAAAATACCTTTTTTGTACTTTTATACAACACATTGTGTGCTACTAAACCTATTGAATGTGAAGTCTTAGTAATAGATAAGATCTATGAGGAGTTTTGGACCCTGATAGTACAAAAGAACAGTGCATTTGTAGGGAAAAGGCCATGTCCCAAAAAGGTGTAGAGGTTTTATATATACATGGAGAGAAAAAAAATATCTCATTGCTAAAGTAGAAATTCATATGGGATTTCAAGAGATGTTTGTGAATGAGATATCCGAGTTTGAAAAAAATGGTTTAGTACTTTTACAAAACATACTGTTATATTTGAGAACAGGATATAGCTACTCATTTTTAAGAGGAATACTTGGCAAAGGACTGTAAGTGATTCCAGGTAAAAACCTACACCTATCTAAAAAGGGAGTTGGGCAGCCCATGCTAGAAATTACTGAAGGAAGGCGCAGAGGGATCTGGAGACATCTGTATAAAAGGAAGAGTACTCACTCTGAGAAGAAACAGGAGGTTGTATAAGTGAAAGTCATAGTAATGACCTCTGTAACCTGGCTACAGAGATTAAGTTATGTACTATACTGAATCACGAATGAGAGACTGTTTTTGGGCTATATCGATCAACAAGTGAGAGAGTCTATTTGTATAGTCAGTACCTGGTAGATATTTGTTCTTCTCAAGACCACAACAGTGTTTTGGTCTTCGTTGGCAAAGTCAGCCTTATTAATTTTTTTCTCATTACAGTTTAATGCAAAAGTTAGAGTGTCAGTTGCTTGCCTTACTCCATTAGTGTATGTAGCAAGCAATTAATCTTTGGATATGTAATTATCACTGGTGAGTGAACCAAAAGTTCCATTTACAAGATGTTTATTTATTTATTGTCTTTCTTGTTGTGTGGTTTGTAGTGCTGATAATTGCAATCCAACTTAAACATTTTTTTGCAGGATGTAGAATGTATCTGTCTGCCTTGAAGTTTGAAAAAGTGTGTTGAAGTTTTTTTTCTGCAAGGAGCCAAACTATTTTTTTACTTTCCTGTCTCAAAGGAAGTCAAAGGTTCTGAGGATGACTACAGTGAACAATTGTTATAGACAATAGCTACCACTGCTGTGGGCATTCTAGTACTATGGTTCAACCAAAAAATGTGCCTCTACTGAAGCCACTAGCCCACAAAGAGGAGCTGGAGATACATCTTGTAGTGTTCCAGTATATTACCAACTAGGAAGGATAGTACCAAGCCAACTGGGCTTGAATACTTCCATCTCAACTTACGGGGTATCCCCTCCATTCTTCCATGTACATATCAAGCACTGATTGTAATGATTTTGTAAAAGCAAAAAAAGTGCTCACTTGAGAAGGTTTGGATCACAACTAGATTCACACTCTCACGAAGATTTCTTGAGTACACGGTTGCAAAAAGTAAACAACTAATACCACAGTTATTTGAGTTAAAACTTATTTTAAGTCTGAGTTGGATACTGTGAGTCATGATAGTATAAAGGTATGATTGAAGCAATTGTTATTGATGGATTCCCTCAAGCTTCACTTGCAGTAACTAAAAAGGGAGTGTGCTACTCAGACCCCAGGATAATAAGTGTTTTATTACGTTCTGGGAACAGTTGCCCAAAATTACTGAGAAAAAAAATAGTTAAACCAATCAGGGCTCCATCAAATTATATTTTAAATATTCAAAAAGGGGTCATATTGATGACTACTGTAATGATAATTTTAAGCTTCATGTGAATATTTATTTATTTACTGACATTTGATTACCAAAACAGTCTGACAGGGTAGAAGGTCCAGAGAGAAAAGCTCCAAAGAATTACAAAACATTTAAAAAATTATTTTACAGTCTTAAAAAAATAATACAAAAAACATATCTATGTAATATTGTGAAGTGAGAGAAAAACAAACTTATGGAATATTAAGAGAGATATCCATGGAAGAGAAATTGATAGAAGTAAGTAAGTAAGTGAAGAAGGGAGGATAAGGAGATGTAAGAGACAGAGAGTATATAAATGTTGAGGAAGGCACAGAATTTAGCAATGTGTCTGCTAGACTGTTAGAAACAGCCTTTAGTTTTTGGGTCACTACTAAACCTATTAAATGCACAGTCTTAGTAGACAAGAAAGATCTGACAACTGTTAATATGTTTATCCTTATAAAAGGGCAATACATTTGCAGGAAAAAGCTCCTGTCCTAAAAAAGGAGTAGAGGATAGAGGTGGAGATAAAAAATATATCCCATTGTTTAAGTAGAAATTCATTTGGAATCTGGGAAGATATAGCATTTCTTTTTGCTGTAGTCCCATACCTTACATGTGATATGATAATTAGGAAATATTTTCTTTATTTCAAAGAGCTATGGAGGTAATGGGAAAGAAGAAATACTTTAGAGCAAACTTAAACCTGCCTTAAAGAAGACACACTGGGTAAACTGTCCATAGCTGTCTAACATGTTTTTAAATTAGTGGGTAGCAAGAGGTCAGACATCATGCTGGATGGCCTTGGAGTAACCAGGGTATGTATCCTACATATACAGGACGGCCATACCACCTTTTTAAAGCCTAGAAGCAATACCTGCAATACCTAGGGGGAAATAACAGTGGGGAAAGTTTAAAAATGAAGGTGTGCACACTGATATAATGTACAAAAAGGAACAAAGTGAACTAGCCACTATGAACATTCTTTGAGGAAGACTGAGGGAGTAGGACCCCCAAAAGGGAAATGAAACCTGACAAGGGAAGGTCTTATCTTAAGTATATAAGCCATAAAAGAACTGAGGAAGATAGGAAGTCATCAGTCAGGAAAATGCCAGAGACAGAAGATCCATTTGAGGGTCATACTGATCATTGCTGTGAGCTACCTTTTTCTAGGGGAAAAAATGGGACACAGAAACACACGTGTCTGTATTAGAAGGGGAGGAGGCCAAGCTTTGTGCTATGGGGGAATCCGAAGATAGGAATTTCCTGGCCTGACTGACTTCCAAGTAAGATGGCTGAATTTCATAAAAGGCTCAGTGGGAGGATGAGACCTTAAGCCAAGCAGGAGAGAACATAGCCAGAGTGGTTCATAGGTTCATAGGTTGGTACTAGGCTATCAGCCCTAGGGCCTGCACAAGCCTAGCCATAATAATTTCCTGGTTATTTCTTCCCACAGTATTTAATTCCCTGAACCCCTGTCTAGCTGGGCGACTGATGTGATCCACAGGAAAAGAACCTGCTGTGGGTGTCCTTTAGACTTATCCCTAATTTGAACTTCAGAACAATTTGGTATATATAAGGTAAGTGAGGAACAGAAAGAGCTCATATATCAGTTATAGGTACTGATGTACTTCAGGGGTTTAGTAATGAATTAGCACTGAGCCATGTGATAGGTGGCCATTTGGACATGGATAAAACCAAAGCCCAGAGTATTGTTGGCCAGCCATCCTTTTTATGTGCAAGATTAAGAATGCCCCAAATGTCAGAAAACCTAACCGTGTGTTTTTGCAATTAACTCATACCCATGTCCATAAAAAAGCTCCTTTCCAAAGACATACTATTGGTATTGTTGGACCTCTAGTAAGGCCCAACAGTGGATTTCAATACATATTATTAATTTCTAAAGTACAGCCAAACAACTCACTCATGCTGTACTCATGAGGCCATAATTAAGGCCAACACATGCATATCTACAGCTAGTAAGGTTTGGGGTTATTGATCTGATTGTCCCCACAAAGACTTAAAAAGTAAAATAAAAAAAAATCATGGGCATTCAGACGCCATGTAGCTGAAACACTGGTATGCCCTTAAGGTGTCATTTGCATATATCCCATGGGCCTCTACTGCAGAAGCATCTTGCCTAACAAGTCATTCAGGTTCACTGGCTTCAAGAATGGAGTTAAAGTCTTCTTTTTTTATTTTTATTTATTTGTTTTTTATTTATTTTTTGCTAACTCCCTTGTGTGCCCACTGGCTGACGATCTGCTGCTTTTGAGTCCTTTTACTGCTTAGTGTCCTTGGTATTAGTTTCAAGGGTTTGACTGCCTTGACTTTAAGTGAGTTTGGAAGGGAGCATGGAATTGTGGAATAGATCCTATGTCAGATTCATATTCACTAAGATGTTTGCAGTGGATTTGTTTGTGACGCCCATACTTGGTGGAGCTTCTGACATCATAGGCATCCCCATATATCTCCAACAATAACTCCTAATTTCAGATTTTAATTGCAATCTGTCTTGCCATTGCAGTATGTCACTCTCACCAGGACAGTGCCAGATTGCAGACACCAGTCCCACACTTCCCTTCTGGAATAGGCAATTGGACAAAATATTGCTCCTTCCAACCCTCGTCAAAGTCTCCTAGTTCATTTGAATGGACCTCACAATATAATATCGGAATGGTGTATTTTCCTGCTTGCCCTTTGTTTGCAGAGTGACTATAAAGGAGAGTTTGCTTCTGTTTCTTGTTGTATAATGGTGTTGGTAAATCCTTAAGAATATATCTGAAAGCTTATCCCCATGTAGAAACTGCTGCAGGTGCTGCAGTATGCAGCATAAACAACTCCTATAGAATAACGTGAAGAAACATTTTTTCCTTGATACATCTTTAAGTTACTGGCTCATGTGAATGAATTAGTGTTGATGAAAAACAGGAGTACTTACAATTATTGCACAGAAAAGGGTCTGATGTTTGTAGTACATTATTTAGAATATTCCCTTAGTTATGGTCTAGCAGGTATTTGATGTTTTTGGATTTCTTTACAGAAGAAGTAGTACAGAGGGTTAAAGCTGTGAGCTATAGTTTTTGTAGTACAAGGTTTGATTAATTAGCCTTCATTTGCCTACTGTCTGACCTTGACTCAGTTACTTGACATGGCAGTGCATGTGGGCAACTAGGAATAAGGGCTAGGATCCTCAATTGATCCTCAATTGTCCTACATATGAATAAACCCCCATCAGTATGGCCCCCAGTGCTATGCAAAGGGAAGATGTTCTGAGTCTGAAGAAGTCATAAAGTGGGAAAAATGTGTTTACTAGATTATACACAGTTTTCTTATTTTTGCTTAAACATGTTCCATATTTGTAGTTACAATTTTGCTCTTATTTGTTTGGTTTAAAAAGCCCTGACTAAGACACAGATGACCTGATATAAAATAGTGGCTCAGGAACTGGAAAAGTCATACAAGGGGGGATAGGTCTGAGTGGCCAATGCCACCAACCCATCCTTTTGGAGTGAAAGGTAGTTCTAGCTGGCTGATCACCACCATGAAAGCAGAGTATTGCATGGTGCCATAGACAGACTGGAAAATGGGTCTTGGCTTTGCAAAGATAGTGATGATGGATTTCATTGTAATAGGTATGGTTGCACACATGCACAAGCAGAAAGTGTACCATGCTTCTGCGGTGATGTGGATGCTCATGTTAGCTACCTGACTATGGGGTGAGGTATCATTACAAGGACCTCAGCCATTCATGCCAATGACAGCTTCTAACAGCCTTGTGACAGGCTGGGATAAGTGGTGGCACTAGGAACAAAGTCAGGGAGAGGATCAGTGGTAATATTGACCCTCTGCTGTGAGGCTATTGGTCTGCTAGTCCAGATGGCTTGGTAATTGGATTTGGCTGCAGGATGTTTGATGGTCCAAAGATGGCTATGATACAAATAGCATTCATGCCTACCTGGATGATAGCTCCCTCTGGGCAGCTGTCATGTGAAACAGTGACCATGATATCACTGATAGGAAATTAATAGGCTAAGATACATTGCAAGTGGGTTAAGAGTCAGCAGGTAGGAAAGTGAAAGCACAGGAAAAAAAGCATATTCTCTCTATTTTTGTGTATATGCATTTTATTACACACACACACACACACACACACACACACACACACACACACACACACACACACACACACACACACAAACACACAGACACTCACGCCCGCATGGATCTTAGGTCTAAATAATATGAGAAAGAATAAGAAAGACAAATGGTAAACAGGATGGACATCAAATTGGTTATGTTTAATTAAGCATAAGACCAGTCTTGGGTCTACAGAAAGATCATCATCGTGATGAAATATAGAAGAAATTTATAAGATGATGAAAGGTAATATGTATGAAAAACTGCAAGGGATGACAAAGATATTTATTTAGCCTTTGTAATGATAAGAAGCACAAGATAAAAAAAGATCGAAGAGGTTAAAGCAGTTCTCGATGCACAAGTGAAAGTGCACTCTGAACTCTGGGGAAAGAATCTGCAGGATGGAAACTCTGGTTGAAGATCAAGGTTAGCACTGTTGCAGAAAAATCCAAAAACTGGAATGATGATGCTGCTAGAAATAGAAATAAAAATAATGTTAACGATCATGTGCAAAGCAGCGTGTAGAAAAATCACACCAAAAGAACTAATTTTAGTTTGAGATACAGTACTCACCGTTATGACCTTTGTGATATATGATATACACACTGCCAGGCAGACAGAACTAAAAATAATTTTAAAGAATGCAAATACCAGTTTTGCACATTCATCATGTATATGCACTTTCTTGTGATTGACACTCTTATGAATGACATCATGATGACAGCACCACTTCCTGCAGCATTGCTTCCCCCTCAGAGTGATGATGTATTCAATGGTTGTTTTCTTCTTTAATGGTGCATTACTTTTGGATTATTTGTGAGCATGCTGAGCATAATATGGTAAGCAGAAACAAAGATTTTCAAGGTCATCTCTGATTTTTGACTCTTAGCTGTATCCCTTTTAATTCCACCTAAAACAAGTTGCTTTTGGGGAAAAGGAGGTGAATTACATTTTATAAATAATAACAATAATTAAGAATTATAGATTTATTTTCCTTCGGAAAATGTATACTAATTCACATTCTCTCATTTTGTTAATGTCTCAAGTTAATATCATTAATGTTTTAAAAGTGTCCCTGATTAGTTCTGGATTTGCCCCTGGTTCTGTTGAGATTTGTCCCTGATTTGTTGAGAGCTATGCATAAGATAGTGATAAGCTAATTTATCACAGGACAATCTGTTATAAGCAACTGTCTCACTAAAACATGACATGATTCAAGGAATGATTCAAATGTGGGAAATTTTCTTATTTGAACTGTTGTAGGCTATAAAAAAAGATTCTGAGTATTTCAGTGGCACTGAGTGCTGCATAGGCTCCTGCAGTGAGACCATACCCTCACCTTCTATTCATTGCTGTCATGTTACTGCTGTTCAGATGTACACTACATCTATAACACAATAAAGCCAAACCCTCTACCTGTGGACATGCATGGTTCTGTCTTCTTATGGCATCATCAGCACAGCATAAGAGGAATGCTTGACTTTTGGAAACACAGGGTTGTCATACCGAACTGATATCCATAAACATTAGGGTGTCTACAAAATATCCCAACTAACAAGCTAAAATTATGAGTTATACAAAATATCCCAACTAACAAACTAAAATTATGAGTATAAAGGTCACACGGGAAAACCAATTGGTTAAAAAAACACAAAAAGAAAACTCTTGATCTATCTTCTATCTAGTTTATCTGTGTTTATGGATATCAGTTGGGTTCGACAACCCTGTGTTTCCAAAAGTCAGACATACCTCATATGCTGTGCTGATGCCATAAGAAGACAGAAACATGTATATCCGCAGCTAGAGGGCTAGGCTTTATTAGCCTGAAATTGTCCATAAATAGACTTAATACTAAAAGAAAAAGTCATTGACATTCAGAATTACCATTTAGCTGAAACACCTGATATCCTTAAAGGGTAATTTGCATATATCCCATGTTTCTACTGATATAAGAGGTTTAAGGTGTCTTGTTGTGTTTTTTAACCAATTGGTTTTCCTGTGTGACCTTTACAGTCATTGTTTTAGTTTGTTAGTTGGGATATTTTGTAGACACCCTAATGTTTATGGATATCAGTTCGGTATGACAACCCTGTGTAAAAGAAAAACATATCTTTTATGTTGTGTTGATGATGCCATAAGAAGGCAGAAGCAGCATGTGAACAGTTAGATCGTTTGGCATTTTTGGCCTGAAATTGTCCATACGTAGCCTTAAAAAACAGTCTTAGATGTTCAGAATTGCTAATTAGCTAAAACACCTAATATCCTTAAGGAGTAGTTTGCATATATCCCATGTTGCTTCTGATATAAGAGGTTTAATGTATCATACAGTGGGAAGTCTAGTTTTGTTAGATTTTTCTTTTTGTGTTTTTTAACCATTGTTGTTTTGGTTTGTTAGTTGGGATATTTTACTGACACTGTAATGTTTATGGATATCAGTTGGGTATGACAACCCTGTGTTTCCAAAAGTCAAACGTTCTTCTTATGCTGTGCTGATGATGCCATAACAAGGCAAAAAAATGCATGCCCACAGCTAGAGGGTTTGGCTTTATTGGCCAGAAATTGTCCATAAATAAACTAAAAGGTAAAAGAAAAAAGTCATGAGCATTCAGAACTGCCATTTAGCTGAAACACCTGATATCCTTAAAGTGTAATTTGCATATATCCCATGTTGCCTCTGATACAAGATGTTTAAGGTATCCCACAGTGGAAAGTCTACCTTTTTCCTTTTTGTGTTTTTTAACCAGTTGGTTTTCCTGTGTGACATTTATGGTCATTGTTTTAGTTTGTTAGAGGAGATATTTTGTAGACACCCTAATGTTTGTGGATATCAGTTGGGTATGACAACTTGTGTTTCCAAAAGGCAAACACAACTCTTATGCTATGGTAATGATGCCAAAACCAGGCAGAAGTATGCATGTCTACGATTTGAGGGTTTGGTGTTGTCTATCTGAAGTTGTCCATAAATAATGTTAAAAGCAAACATTATAGATAGTCTGAATTACCATTTAGCTGATTTGCATATATCCCATGTTGCCTCTGATGCAAGAGGTTTACAGTATCATGCAGTGGAAAGTCTAGCATTGCTATTTTTATTTTTGTGTTTTTTAACCAGTGGGTTTTCCTGTGTGACCTATATACTCATTGTTTTAATATCTGTAACACTGATGCATGCCTTAGAAAGAATGGAGAAGAAACCTGTTTTTCTTGCATATTTTAGGTGTCTGCAGTGAAAGTAAAACTGCAAATAGCAGTTACTTGCTCAGAAGTATCTACAAGAATACACTGCACCTATGAATGGGTGCTTGTACATGATTGTAAGAGGCTGAGAGAGAAGGATTGAAAGAAAGAAAGAGATACCTTAGTCACTGCAGCAGTGGAGAGGTAAAACGACATAAAGAGGGGGTTAAGGTTATCAATTTGAAGCAATGATGAGTGAAAAATGTATTTTAATTATGCTCTTTGCTCTGCTTCTATGCTGTGCTGGATCCAAAGTCTTCTTAAGACACACAGTCTTGCTGTGCTGTTTACTGCTGAATCAGAGACACAGAGCTTTGCATGACTCCATCTGTAGTCTGTTTAAAGCACCAAGCCTTTCAAATTGCACACTGATAAAGAAATATATTTTGCAGCTATAAGCACAGGTACAGATAACTTATTTTATAATAAAGCACACGTACTCTTTCTGTCAGATTGTAGCATATATTTACAAAGTTTTTCTTCATTACAGGTATGAATGATGACTTCTACAAAATACCTCTCTCTGTCCCTCTCTCACATAACTGAATTACAACAGTTGTTATATAGAGTGTTAGTCACGCACATAGATTTTGTTATTTCCTCTTGGTATCTTTTTTGGCCTTCTGTGGGAAGTCACATAATGTCTGTTTTTAGTTTCATAGTTTCATAGTTTCATAGTTTAGTACTAGGCTATCTGCCCTGGGGCATTTGCAAGCCTAACCCTAGAGATGTGGCTTTCGCCACCCCATGTAGTGGTACTAAGGTGTATAGAATAAATTTAGAATACTGTGCCTTTGTCTAGTAGTGACACATTGAAGACCCCCTTACTTATTAAAATTAGTTTACTGTGTCTCTGTCAAGTAGCGACACATGGGTGACCCCCGGGGTAAACCTACAATCTCCCATCCACTCGTCAAGATTTCTCTTGAAGAGAGTCAGTGAGGGTCTCTGCCTAACATGGACTGGGATTTTGTTCCAGAGTATGGGAAGCCTCTGAGTTATGAATCTGTCCCTCCAACATGTTCTATTCATGTTTGTACTGAGGTTTAAATCTTTGGCTCTCGTGGTTCTTATGGATTTGGATTTTTTGAGGTGGAGCATATCCATCAATTCCTGGTTGGTATGCTACTGAATAGAGCTGGAGTTTCTTTAGCCTGGCAGCATATGACATATGTTGGAGACCCTTGATCCTCTTGGTGAGGTACTTCTGGGGTCTCTCCAGCTGTTGTAAGTGCCGGGTGAGGTACATACCAAATGGGGCATTGTACTCAATCATGGGCCTGATAAGGGAGGAGTACAGGGGCACGATGACCTCCTTTGATCTGGATGTGAACCCCTTCATGATAAGGTGGGCAAGGTAGAAAGTCTTTCTAACCACTTTGGCAACATGGGTGTCAAATGAGAGGTCACTATCAACTTGGGTCCCCAGGTCTCTGATTACTTTTTTGGTACTCAGTGGGTTACTGTCTATGTGATAATTTGTGGGTACTTTGTTTTTCCCAAAGGGGATGACTATACATTTTTTGGCATTCAGTTTAAGGCCATGTACATTTCGGGGAGGCCTTTATGTAGGATGTATGTGTCAGCTGGTGTATCGACTATGGCGCCTAGTTTGCAGTCATCTGCAAACTTTGTCAGCCACAACCCTCCCATGTTTGCTTTCACATCTGAGAAGTAAATGCTGAACAAGAGGGGTCCCAGGACAGAGCCCTGTGGGACACCACTTGTGACTGGCTTTGAGTCTGACATGGCTCCCGCAATCTTGACTTTATGGGTTCTGTTCTTTAGCCAGTTTGCAACCCATCTTGTGACATATGGATTTACATTTCAGCTGTTTAGCTTATCTATGATCCCCGAGTGGGGTATTGTGTCGAAGGCTTTAGCCAAGTCCAGGTAGGCTGTATGGACTGCCTTGCCCTCATCAATGGCTCTAGTGACTGTTTTGAAAAAGTCAACCAGGTTCAAAAGGTAGGATCTGCCCTTTACAAAGCCGAACTGGGTTGGATCAAGTGTCTGTAGGTCCCCAATGTCATTGTTTATGAGTTCCATAATAATTCTTTCCATAGCTTTGCAAACCAGGCTGGTCAAGCTTATGGGGCGGTAGTTCCCAGGGTTTGTAGTGGAGCCTCCCTTGTGGAGTGGGACCACTGTTGCTGTATGCCAGTGTTCAGGTACATGTCCTGTAGTAAGGCTAAGGTTAAATAACATTTTTATATGCGGGTTTAGCTCCTCTTGGAGTTCATGTATCACGCAGCCGGGGATACCATCGGGTCCCATAGATGCTGTGTTTTTTGGTTTGCTGAGGGCAGTTCTCACCTGGACATCAGAGATGACAGGGAGGTTACATTCAGCTGGGATGAGTATTTCTTCTTTTGGAGGTGAGGGAGGGGAGAAATTTGCACTGAACCTGTCTGCCAGAATGCTGGCAATATCTGTGGGTTCGGCAAATTTTTTGTTGTTGTGTGCTAACTCTGAGCATATCTGAGGGTTTCCGCCCAGGTTTCTAACATAACTGAAGAATGCCTTGTGGTTATCTTTAGTAACCTTGGTGATTTTTCTCTCAAAGTTGGCCTTGGATGTTTGTATGAGAGAACATAGCTTTCTACTAGTGGTGATCAGAGATGCTTTCCCTTTATGGAATTTTGCTCTGTCTTGCAGTAGCTTCTTTCTTTTGTTATACAATTTGTTTATGGCTGGGGTCCACCAGACAGGATGCTTTCCTTTGGTGGAGAGGGTCTTGGTTTTATTTGGGATTGCATGATCCATGCATTCTTGGAGATGTCCGTAGAAAGAATTTGTGTAGGTTTCAGCATTGTGAGATGTGGTTTCCATTGGCCCTGTGGGCTTAAATGATACAATCTCAGTCTTGAGAAGTGTAAAGTCGGCTTTTGAGAAGTTTCTCCCTGTAGTCTTTTGTGCTGGGGTTGGAGGTGGTAAATGTATAAACAGGGTGATTAGTTTGTGGTCAGATCCCACGAGTGAGGGGAATACTTCCAGTGTGGAGCATTTTGTCCCCATGTTTGTGATGATCAGGTCTAGTATATTATCCCCCCTTATCAGAGAGGTGACTAGCTGTTCCATTGCATTTGAGTTTATGAATTCCAGGAACCTTTGGGTTAAGGTGTTAGGGCTAGAATAGTGCACCCAGTCTATGTTAGGGTAGTTGAAGTCTCCCAATGTGATGGTATTTGGTGAGACATTCATATCTTCCAATGTCTTCAGGAAGTCTGAGTGGGGTTCTTGTGATTGGGAGGGTGGTCTGTAACATGCAACCAGTTGTATAGCAGTTTTGCCTATAGTTAGCTGCACCTGGATGGTCTCCGATGCTTCATGAGTTGCCACTAACCTGGAGGTGTGGGTATCCTTGATGAATATGGACACTCCCCCTCCCTTTGTGGTTCGGCCCGGGTTTTGGGGCCGAAAAGCATGATATGAGGTAAAGCCTGGTAGTGCTGGGGTGCTCTCAGCAGCCTTGAACCAGGTCTCGGTTACAGCGCAGACATCGATGTTCTCCATACTGAGGAGTGCTTCGAGAACCTGCATCTTGAGATTTAGACTTCTGGCATTGAGCAACATTACCCTTAATTTTTTTCCATTTTTGTTTTCTAAGGAGGTGGGTTCATCTTTTGAGCCTTGCCTAAAAAAGGCACTATGAGGATGGCAAGAGCCTTAGCCAATATCTGGAAGCCCAGTGGTGACAGGTGCAAGCAATCCCTTGTGAAGCAGCGTGGCTTGTCCAGCATGTCATCCCAGGCAGACAGACATTGGATCCCCCTAGAATGACACCAGTAATTGAGCCAAATATTAAAGCTGATCATCTTGTCTTTGTATTGTGGCATCATTCTTGGTGAGGGCAGGATGATGCTCAGGGTCAGGGTCATACCAGCCTGGGCTACATAATCAGAGAGCTCCTCTATGTCTCTTTTCATGTAGTCCAAGGAGGTACGCCTCAGGTCATTCATGTCGGCATGGACAATGACAGAGTCATATTTGTATGTGCTTTTGAGTGACCTGAGTGCATGTGTTATATGGCGGATCCTAGCCCCCGATAGGCAGCTTACCGTTACCCTCTCCTTGCTCAGCCTGTTAATTGGGACATCAGTGTGTCTGACTATAGAGTCACCTATCACTAGTGTATCAGGCATAGTGTTTGGCCTTAAGGGCTGTGATTTATTGACACACCAATTTATTGAAGTATGTGTTGCATGTGTTATGTTTTGAGGTGGTGGATTTTTGGGTGTCTGCTTTGGGAGCCTCTGTTGTTTTGGTAAGTTTTTTAATAGAGCCTCTGAGTATGTTTTTGTGTTATTATGTGCTTGATTTGCAGTTGGGGTAGGTCTATGTGTGACTGGGTTTGTTGTGTGTGTGGTTACCTTCTCCTCCTGTCTGGTCTTGCCAGTCCTGAGTTGAGAGAGTTCAGCCTCCAGTTTGGCTATATAGTTGCATCTCTCACATGTATTTGTGTTTGTTGGGAGGAGGAGAGGGTTGTCTGTGTACATGAGACAATTATAGCATTGTCTCAAGATTCCCAGATTAACCAGCTGAACAGGAGAAGATGCTAGCAATCTACCACTCAACATGCTAGAATATTACAAGAGAGTGCTGTGCCTTTAAGAGAAGTGGTTGGGGTGGTAGGTGGATGTAGTGCTACTTGAGTTTGAGAGTGCTTGCTTAGAAGAGAAGCTTTGAGAACAAGTGTTATGCTTATAATATAAGAAGTAGACTGGTTATTCTAAGAGTAGAGCTTTCTAAGGGAAAATTTGAAGAGCAGACTTGGCAGAGTCAGAAAAAGTTTAACCCTGTTTAACCGGTGCTGCACTATGCGCACAATCGCGGAAAGCCATGCAAATGCGGATTTTAAACAGGGAACTTCAAAAGAGCTAGAAATGGTCCAAAACAACCAATTACTACAGCTCTTGTGCTGAGGTCACTCCTTCAGGGACAGATAGGCTGCTCAAGGCTCCCCCTCCCACTGGTGAGCAAAGAAACTTTCTTCTTATCCAAGTAAGGTAATGGACAACACAGGAACTACACCACAGCCCAGAATACAGCAAAGCCTGTAAACTGATCTAAACTAGTCGAGGAGAGGCGGGAAAACAAGGATTTTTTTTTGTTTTTTTTTGTTTTTAGATAGAAAACACCCAGAAATACAGAAGGCAGCAATAAATCAGTTACACAGGCTAGCACACTTTAGTGGGCAGCCTCAATAGCTAAAATTTAATTTTCTATTTTCTATTCTTTTCTATTGTCCTGTCAGCAGTTCTGCCAATGTGAAAATGCACAAATGCCCACTATCAGAATAACAGAAGTACGAAAGGAAATGTCTGTTCTGTTCCTGTTGAAAAAACATCATGTATTGCTGAATTTTATAAAAAAAAGGATGTCTATTAATAGATATTTGTTATGCAAACATGAGAAAATCATGTAATACTTGCTTTCCAATATTGCTTTGTTAGGCTTTTTCTTTTTGATGCTGTGAAGAGAAGCCTGTCTGTTAAACCTACAGTATGAATGCACATTTTACATTGCTAAACTTTATACATACATTCAAGCAAACTTTTTATTCTATGCTTTATCTTTCAGCGTATTTACAACATAATTAATTGCAGCCTTATATTCATAATGTCTAACAATTCCCTCTTCTTTTTAAACATACTCAAAACACTTTATACTGATATGTATTCTTGCTCACATTATACAGAAAACACATTAAAAAACAAAACCTTTAGTCTTCTTTTGATACAAGTCAAAATGCAATTTTACATAGTTAATACAATGATATTAGGTATTAGTACCAAAACTGAATGTATTTAACAACTTTTTTCTTTTCCAGACCATTTTGTGAAAATATTTCATCAATAATAGGCTGTGTCTGCTTTAATTTTATTTTTTAACTTGATTAGTTTATTCTTTTGCACTTACAGAATTTAATTTATGACTTAGAACTGTTCCATTAACTCTTTGCAACTGTTGAATTAACTATAAGAGACAAGAACTATGTGCTACTGCAACCATTTATACACTGCTGAAAATATACAGTTTCAATGTCATTTTAGCCATCACATTGTGGTCATGTCTCTGAACTGCCCATTAACATCTTGGTTGACAGTGAAGTGAATATAAAGTACTGAACTTGGCTTAGATATTTGAATGTAATTATTTCAGTATATTTAAGACTTGAGGATTAAAAAAACCATGATTAATGCACTAAAGAATGCTATGTACATATTAGTCCATTAGTTGTATGAGTACAATATTTTAATATAATTTTCCTCTAATTGGGGTAAAACCAGTGATATTACAACTTGACAAATTACTTTTGAACTTATTACAATGTATCCTGTACAGTATGTATTTACAAAGACTGTTTGCTATTTATGCATTTTAATCTTGTAGGTATCCTGGACCCATTTTTTTAAACATGGTTTTTCACACATATTCATTACTAGACATGAATTTCATTTGTACTGAATTCTTCTGCATTTGGACATACAAAGACTATCATTTGTACTGAATTTTTCTGCATTTGTGCATACAAAGACTATCATTTGTAATGAATTTGTCTGCATTTGTACATATAAAGACTGTAAAGTATACTTAGTCCAATCTTATAAATTTAGTAACATTAATATTAAGCAAAATCTTAGACAATGTGTATGTCTCTTTAGAAATATCTAGTGGAATTGGCACTAAAGGCATATATCCTGCTATTTTAAACTACATACTCAACAATTAAAAACATTCATGCTTTTTTATATACCAACATTGTTTTGCCAAAAACATATTAAAATAGTGAATAGTGACCAGTCTTGTTCAATGTTTTACATATCTTTACTCTCTCTTGTATAGCTGTAATAAAGCAATTTTAAACCCATCCCTTATATAGATTTGCAGTTTAACATGTTGCAAATACAATTTAATACTAAACAATATAATAATAACTAGCATAAAATATCTTGGACTTTCAGATTTAATCTGTTTTCCAGTGTTTCTTATGCACTAATACCTGCTTTTTCCTTCCCCCTAAAAGAGTATTATCAAGAAGGAATGAGATATTATTTCTTCCTGTAGCTCTATTTCAGACCCTTGTGCAGTATTGCTTATAAAGTCAGTGTAAAACTGCGAAAGTGCCCCTCCCCCTGTAGCATACTGCAGTATTGTTTATTTTCTTTAGAATGTAGAACAGCCCAATACTTTGGCCATACATCTGCTCCACTAGGCTACCAAACTATAGACCCCTGTCTGATTTGGTCATTTTTATAAAGCTTTTGCTGTTTATTACCACTAGTAGGTATTTACACACTCCTGCACAATTGATTTGAACTGTATGCATACTATAGCCCATTTGCTGGCTGTACTTGATGCAACTGAGTTTTTATTTTTCTTTTAACATTTACTTGCAGATTATCAGTGACATCTATGCACAATTGTGACAAGTTATTACAATTACCAAATAGTGTTGCATGTAAACATTTTAACAATTATGTTTTAAAGCAATAATGCTTTAGAAAAACTCAAGCTACTTGTCTGGCAGTCAGTCTTGTTTATCTTATCTTTTCAACATTTCCTGTAACTATTCATAAAGTCTAGGAAGGTCTGATCTCACATTTCAGTTAAGTATTTGTGATTTGCATAAGTATGCATTTATACTACATAAATAAACATTATTTTATAATTAGCTTACATGGATTTTAGTATTTTTTTATTTATTTTTTTAACTGCCATAACATTAATTTTACAAAGACTGTCTTAATACCATTTGGGATTTTATTTCCTTTTAAAATTCAGAACTTTAACTGTTTGGTGTGGTGTTACTATACAATTATAAAAAATTGTAAAAAACAAAATAGATATTAGCTTAACTAACATATGTTTATATTTACATTATTTATATGTGCTGTTGTCTGCCTGTTATTCTTGTGCATTGTAACAGATATATTTTAGTTGAAAAGAAAATATATGCTTGCCTATCTTGTATTTTTATAGCTTTATACAAGCATGTCAGTCTTGTGACTTTAAATCTTTACTGTTATTAATTATTTTTATTTAATTTATGCACTAGAACTGTTTCATGTAACTATTTTTATTTAATTTTTATTAACTAGAACAATTTTGTTTACCTTTTGACTATGCTATGAGAATGGCAGTCATATGCTCTAATTTAGTGTAGTACTGATAAATATCTTGCTTTAAACATTTGACAATCATTTGTCTTCAGGTCCTACCATCCTACCATGCATATTTAACCATTTTCAAAATACAAACATTTTTATAAAATATATTTCTTTTGTACAGATTAGCTGAAGTTTCCTGCTCTTTTCCAATGTGTGGAGGAAGTCAATTTTTGTCAGTTTAGCTAATTTATTTTCTTTATCCTGCAACTGCTGTTAAAGAGTTTCCTGTAATGTTGCATGGTCTTTCTGATACTTTTCAGTAACCTATTCTGTTGAATCTAAAACTCCTATGCACTTTTGAAAGGATGCATCTACAACTTGTCTAAACTTCCTGAACTCATTGTATCTGTCTTTTAGAAGTTTATTACATTCTCTTGTAACAAAATGTACTAGAGGTTCTATCAGTAACTGATTTGACTCACATGTGGTGACAGAACATACCTGTTCAACATCTGAATATAATGGAAACACTTTACCCTTAGTTAATTCTTTATCATGAACAGATCTGTCTTCATAGTCTATTCTTTTAGCAATATGATGCAATACTTTTTTATGGCATAATACACAAAATGCAGTTTCTCTTGAATCACACAATAAACATTTGTCGTACCCCACATGGTTTTCTTTGAGATACCAGTCAAATATTGTAATACATTTGCATAATGCCTTACTATCAACCTGCCCTAATAAGGTTTTACATTTACTAATGTGCTGTGTATACCAACATTGCAATTTACTAAAGCTTGGTTTACTCCTGCATGAATTATGTCTAATAATATCCATACTGTCTAATAACATCCAAAATGTCCAACAGCTAAAACACGTAGAAACGGAAGCCCTCTTCCAAAATGTCTAATAATATGCAAACTATCTAATAGCACCCATACTAAAAATATGACACAGAAAAAAGTCTTACCAGTTAACAAGAAAATAGGTGATGAGGCTGTTGTTGCTGATGGTTGGAAAATTTTCAGAGTCACTTGAGAAGCTGGTGAAGCACAGCAGGCAGCTGAATGCTGTACAAAGTAGATAGCCACCTTTTCTTGGAGAATTTATGGCACTGCAACTTTCCTGAACTGCAGTCTCACACCGGATTGAGATGTCTAAAAAAACTTTACTACTGCAAGCTGCATAAACTGGAATATTTCTGTTTAGGATTTACACATACGTACAAATGTTAGTTACTACAATTTGATGAAGTGACCCTCTGCAGGGCTTACCATCACTCCCCCTGTCTTTGAATGCAGGTTTTAGGTTCAAATGCAGGCTAGCTTGTCATTGACAAATTATACAGTTACATCTAACTTATTTTATAATAAACCACACATACTCTTTCTGTCAGATTGCAGCATATATTTACAAAGTTTTTCTTCATTACAGATATGAATGATGACTTCTACAAAATACCTTTCTCTGTCCCTCTCTCACATAACTGAATTACAACAGTTGTTATATAGAGTGCTAGTCACGCACATATATTGTTATTACCTCAGTGTATCTTTTTTGGCCTTCTGTGGGAAGTCACATAATGTCTGTTTTTAGACTTTTCTATTGTCCTGTCAGCAGTTCTGCTGATGTGAAAATACACAAATGCACGCTATCAGAATAACAGAAGTATGAAAGGAAATGTCTGTTTTGTTCCTATTGAAAAATCATCACGTATTACTGAGTTTATAAAAAAGGATATCTGTTAATAGATATTTGTTATGCAAACATGAGAAAATCATGTAATACTTGCTTTCCAATATTGTTTTGTTAGGCTTTTTCTTTTTGATGCTTTGAATAAGCCTGTCTGTTATATATACAGTATGAATGCACATTTTACATTGCTAAACTCTATACATATATTCAAGCAAACGTTTTAATCTATGCTATCTTTCAGCATATTTACAACATAATTAATTTCAGACTTATATTCATAATCTCTAACAATTCCCTCTTCTTTTTAAACATACTCAAACCACTTTATACTGATATGTATTCTTGATAACATTATATAGAAAAAAAAAATAAAAAGCAAAACCTTTAGTCTTCTTTTGATACAAGTCAAAATGCAATTTTACATAGTTAATATAATATTAGGTATTACTACCAAAATTGAATATATTTAACAACCGTTTCTTTTCCAGACCATTTTGTGAAAATATTTCATCAATAATAGGCTGTGTCTGCTTTAATTTTATTTTTTAACTTGATAAATTTATTCTTCTGTAATTACAGAATTTAATGTATGACTTAAATCTCTTCCATTAACTATTTGCGACTGTTGAATTAACTATAAGACAAGAATTATGTGCTACTGCAACCATTTACACTGCTGAAAATATACAGTTTCAATGCCATTTTAGCTATCACATTGTGGTCATGTCTCTGAACTGCCAGTTAACATTTTGGTTGACAGTGAAGTGAATATAAAGTACTGAACTGGGCTTAGATATTTGAATGTAATTATTTCAGTATATTTAATACTTGAGGATTAAAAAAAAACATGATTAATACACTAAAGAATGCCATGTACATATTAGTCCATTAGCTGTATGAGTACAATATTTTAATATCATTTTCCTCTAACTGGGGTAAAACCAGTGATATTACAACTTGACAAATTACTTTTGAACTTATTACAATGTATCCTGTACAGTATGTATTTACAAAGACTGTTTGCTATTTATGCATTTTAATCTAGTAGGTATCCTGGACCCATTTTTTAAACATGGTTTATCACACATATTCATTACTAGACATGGATTTCTTCTGCATTTGGACATACAAAGACTATCATTTGTACTGAATTCTTCTGCATTTGTACATACAAAGACTATCATTTGTACTGAATTCTTCTGCATTTGTACATATAAAGACTGTAAAGTACACTTAGTCCAATCTTATAAATTTAGTAACATTAATATTAAGCAAAATCTTAAAAAATTTGTATGTCTCTTTAGAAATATCTAGTGGAATTGGCACTAAAGGCATACATCCTGTTATTTTAAACTACATACTCAGCAATTAAAAACATTCATGCTTTTTTATATACCAACATTGTTTTGTCAAAAACATATTAAAATAGTGAATATTGACCAGTCTTGTTCAATGTTTTACATATCTTTACTCTCTCTTGTATAGATGTAATAAAGCAATTTTAAACCCATCCCTTATATAGATTTGCAGTTTAACATGTTGCAAATACAGTTTAATACTAAACAATACAATAATAACTAGCATAAAATATCTTGGACTTTCAGATTTAATCTGTTTTCCAGTGTTTCTTATGCACTAATTACTGCTTTTTACTTCCCCCTAAAAGAGTATTATCAAGAAGGAATGAGATATTATTTCTTCCTGTAGCTCTATTTCAGACCCTTGTGCAGTATTGCTTATAAAGTCAGTGTAAAACTGTGAAAGTGCCCCTCCCCCTGTAGCATACTGCAGTATTGTTTATTTTCTTACTACCACTAGTAGGTATTTACACACTTCTGCACAATTGATTTGAACTGTATGTATACTATAGCCCATTTGCTGGCTGTACTTGATGCAACTGAGTTTTTATTTTTTTTTAACATTTACTTGCAGATTATCAGTGACGTCTATGCACAATTGTGACATTTTATTACAATTACCAAATAGTGTTGCATGTAAACATTTTAACAATTATGTTTTAAAGCAATAATGCTTTGAAAAACTCAAGCTGTCTGGCAATCAGTCTTAGCCTTCTGTGGGAAGTCACATAATGTCTGTTTTTAGACTTTTCTATTGTCCTGTCAGCAGTTCTACTGATGTGAAAATGCACACATGCACGCAATCAGAATAACAGAAGTATGAAAGGAAACATCTGTTCTGTTCCTATTGAAAAAACATCTGTTAATAGATATCTGTTCTGCAAACATGAGTAAATCATGTAATACTTGCTTTCCAATATTGCTTTGTTAGGCTTTTTCTTTCTGATGTTGTGAAGAGAAGCCTGTCTGTTATACATATAGTATGAATGCACATTTTACATTGCTAAACTTTATACATATATTCAAGCAAATATCATATGCTTTATCTTTCAGCATATTTACAACAGAATTAATTTCAGCCTTATATTCATAATCTCTAACAATGAGTGTAATGTCAAGAGTGAAGACAAATGTTTATTGGAATTTGTGGCTGTCAATGAAGGCAGAAGACAAGTAAAAGAACTTAAGGTAAATTTACTTCATAGAAAGCAAATCTTGGGCATAGTTAGAGGTAAAAATGGAGCAGGTTTTGAGTGGTGACAGTGGAGTTTTGTGAATCATAGCTCGTATATTTATATATATATATATATATATATATATATATATATATATATATATATATATATATATATATATAGATATAGGTGTGTGTGTGTGTGTGTGTGTGTGTGTGTGTGTGTGTGTGTGTATGTATAAAATCAGTGATGTAATGGATTAGGAGAAGAGAATATGGGAATACTTTCAACTTTTGTTAAGACAAGGCAGTAGATCTTTTGGTGTCTTTTGGAGTCAATTATCCCTAAGATAGAAGACATAGTAGTATCTTTCTGTAGACTAATGGAGGATGATGCAAAGAGCAGAAGAAATAGTTCAAAATTGGGACACTTGGCCATGGTGATTTTTGACTCTTATTTCTATGCCAAAAGAATATAATGCAGTGTTTATAGGTTCATAGATAGTCACTAGTCATGCAGCCCAGAAGACCATTAATGAGCCTAATTCAAATTCCGAATTTGTCCTCAAGCACTGTGTGCACATAGTCATACAATAGGCTGAAAGAGTCAAACCTTGTACTGCAGGAAATAGCTTGCTAACAATGTCAACCCTTGCAAGTTGCCAGCCTGAATGATGACATCCATCCATCTAATAATGGAAGTCTCCTGGCTAAGGGGAGAGAGAGTGAGAAAGGGAGAGAGAGTGGGAGAGAGAGAGAGAGAGAGAGAGAGGGAGAGATATATAGAGAGAGAGGGAGGCAGAACAACTGGAAAAGGAGTGTCAGAAACCCAACCAATGCGTAACATGAGGCTCTTATACACATGGATAGGAAGCACAATTGAGGATGTGACAATGGTGGAAGGCTAACTGAAATTATTTCAGAAGAAAATTTTATGGGGCCTTTAACTCTGTGAAATGTACATGGATGGAATACAAATGACAATAAGCTTACTCATATTGTGCGACAAACTATCCAGCTCAGAAACATTTCCAAAGTAGGACAAAGAGACTAAAGTGAGTTAGAGTTCCAGGTACCAGCAGAGGGGATGCTTTGGGGAAGCCTAGTCAGAGGATGGAAACTTATAGAGAATACAGGGATATCTATACTGTGCTGGTAAAAGCTTTTGTGAGGGAGACAATTTCTGAAAGGATTTTGAATGGTCAAACAGAGAAAGAGATGGACAGAGACATGGAGATGAAGGCCTTGGTAGTACAGGCAAAAGTTTAAGAAAAGTTCATTCAACAATCAAAAGTGCAAAAAAAGGTGAATTCAACAATGTATCATCAGTAAATTCGACTGTGGACATATTTCTTGAGATGGCAGAGAAACAAGTTATGGTGGGATAGTGGCAGCTTGCTCTGTGTGGAGGGCTACTAACAGATTTTGGAATTTCTGACTAGTTGACCACTTGGCCTTATCAAAAATCGAATCCATGGGAAGAAAGGTGTTATGCAGTATGCAGTTTTTCAAAAAACAGAACAATTTGGGCTCACATAGAGCATGGCTGATAAAACTAATTAATGAGTATTTCAGCACCTGTCATTCAATTAGAAGGATTCAGGGGTATTGTGATTCAAAAGCAAAGGGTGGCATTACTTTGATAAATGCATTATGGTAGAATGCATTATGGCATGCTGCAGCTTTGAACAACTTGCTTTTTGCTGTTGGACTTGCGAGGGGGGGGGCTTATTTGGGGAAATACCCATGATCAGTACAATATTCAGATGTTGTGTTTTTAGTGGATGAAGTGTTGGGCATACATCAGTATTTGCCACTTTTTCAACATATTTGCCATGATGCAGTTTTCCACAAGCAGAATAAAGAGAAGGACCAGGGACAGACATATATTTTTAGAAAGAGAGACAGACATTTTGTTACAGTTTTCAGTTTCCAGTGGTCAAAATAAAGAACTCTAGCTTATGAATTGTGCACTTAAGAGGGGGCTTTGTGATGCATATGAACTTTGCCCATAGATAGTAATCTGAGGTTAGTATTTAAGCAGAGCTGAACAAGTATGTTGTGAAGCTACAAAGATAAGCAATCAGAAGATCAGAATCACAGCTTAGGGGAGAAAGTATCTGTAGGTATGTGACACCGTTTGAAAAAATTGTAGTGGTACATAATTATGTGGGATGAATGGTTGGGAAGTTAGGACACGTGATGTTTTATGGGTAGAGGAGGAGGGAATAGAAGGGGGGATGCTCTGTGAAAATGTGTCTGCTGCTTCACAGCCTTGAAAGTGGCTGAAGAATGGATGTCTGAAAGTCATTATGTTTTAATAATTTTCTTTGCATCATCATAGTGTTACCATAATGCCCCATCCCCCTGCAGCTTCATTTTCCTTTCCCTAATCACTTGCATCCAACAACACTGGGAGAAGAAAGTGAGCTCTGAAGATCCTATTCATTATCCATCAGAGGCTAGCCATGTTTTTTTTTTTTAATGGGTAGCATCTCCAGCCCTACTGGCTGTAAAGCAGTTGCAGTGCTCTCTGTGCTGGGACAGTATGGATTATTTTGTTCCTTTTTGGCATGCTTATGGCAGCCTTTAGTTAGTGCCTGTGTTCTGTTTTTTTTCTCTTAACATTTGTGATTCTACAGTATGGATTCAAATGTCGGTACACCAACATTCCCTCTTATAGAGTGCTTTGCATTCTCTTACAGGCTCATACTAATCTGAGCTCCTTGTGCAAGAATTTTAGTTCTAGGTGTTCCCTTTGACTGCAGCCATGAAATACCAGTCTACCCAACTACTTGCCCACAGAATTGTCAAGTCGCCGTCAGGTGCTTATGTCAAATCCTTCCCAGGACACCTTTTCTAACCACAGACAAGGTTTAAATCCTGTTTCACAAGGAACAATCTCATAAAAGACATGACGTTTCTAAACATTTAGTGATTTTGGGTGGCCATATTAACAGTGCTAAAAACATTTAGGAATAGTCAGGCTATCATTTACTGTGAGAACCTATTGGGTTGGGTGTAGACTTAATAGCATATTAAGAAGCAGGTATCTGTGTAAGAATACACTGATACAAGTACAAAAAACATTACACCAAGTTAAATAGGAACAACAGTGTCACAAGTGCTATCTTGCTGTGAAGGTCCAGCCATTATTAGTAATTTGATTAAGTGAAAGACCAGAATTATTAATAATCCATTTAAGTGAAAGACCAGATTTATTAATAATCTCTCTAAGAGAAAGATAGTCGAGTGAAGTCAGATGATATGCTATAGTCCATTTTGGGGGACTTAATTAATATTAGGCACTGATACCCCAGCCTGGTGCTATTGGTCATGTGCATACAGGCGTTGATGATTCTGGAATCTCACTTAAAATGAAGTGATTTTATATAAAACTAGGTCGAGTGTAAACACAAGGATGAAGAAGGAATCCTTACTAGCATAAGAAAGAGGTATTGTCATGAGATGACACAGTTCACCTCTTAGATATTAGACTGGACCTTTATATTTAATTTAGATTTTATGCTAAAAAATTTGGTACAGATGATGGGATGTGTGTGTGTGTGTGTGTGTGTGTGTGTGTGTGTGTGTGTGTGTGTGTGTGTGTGTGTGTGTGTGTGTGTGTGTGTGTGTGTGTGTGTGTGTGTGTGTGTGTGTGTGTGTGTGTGTGTGTGTGTGTGCTTGCCCATACATGCATGTGATTGTACTGGGAGGTGTAAACCATTTTAAGACAGTACATATGAGTGGATACGAGAAATAGTCAAGTCTCAATGGATCAGCAATGGCAGATTTAAAGAAACTGGTGTCAGAGGTAGTCCAATTCTGCGAACTGACAAGATGTTATTACAAGACAGATCAGGCTGTGAACTGTCATGCAGGATCTCAGGAGAACAGCAGGGATTTTTTTTGTTTGAATGTGAAGTGTGTAACCCCATGAGGCATGACTGCCAGTTTCCTAAGACAAATTGTGAACACTTTTTGATTTAGTAGCTTGTTTAGAGTGACACAATATGCATTCAGAGACTGAGGGACTCAAATGAGTATTGCACAATGAAACTTGCCAACAATACATAGCCTTAACATTCAGTGGTATACTGACGGCTGATGTTACTTCTAATATTAGAATTAAGTTATCCTCTCTCTCTAATAATCACCACCAACCCACCATCATGTCAGCTCTGCCATTCCACATTCACATATTTAATGAGTTACTTCTTTTGCCCAGGGTCCAGGGTTTCATTCCTACCACCTTAATTTGATTACTTTTTGACTCTGAGCAAGTCACTTAACCAGATACAGCTAGTTGACTTACCCAGTCTACAAATAAGTAAAATAAAAGAAAAAGGAAAGAAAGAAACATTAAAAGGACGGCCTTAAGGAAGACATGTCATGTTTTACTGTATGAATAACCTTTAAAATCAACAGTAGAAGGATGAAATCAAATTGCCTTGACGGCTCATGTTCATTTCCCTAACGGGAACAACCGTAAAGAGAAGAAGAGCAGTTTCAGAAAATTTGTGAACAGATTAATTTGGCCAAGGCGGACTTTGTGCTGCTGCTACTGGAACTAATGAAAACTTGGATGGTGCACTGGAGCAGCGATAGCATTGTCGCCTCACAGCAATCGGTTTTCCAGTTTGATTCTTGGCTGGAATGCCTTCCTCCTACATTACAAACACATGCGTCTGGAGCATTTCTCCCCAGGCCTCCGCTGAAAATTGGCTTCATTCCAAGTCGGACTTTCCCGATTAACAAATGTTAAATAAATAATAAATAAAATATTCTGAAAAAGAAAAAGAAAGCTTTGGGCAACAATAATGCATGTATAAGATGTCCAGTCAAAAAGATGAAATATTGTAACATCTAGATAGTTACTATGTAATATTAGCTCAATCATATTCAATAGCTACCACAAAATTAGACGTCTTACAGTGTTTTGTTAAGAGTTTTATTTAGCCTACCTTTCTGCTTTACAGCGTTTATGAACATCATAAACATACAAAAACATATCACGATAGCCAGAAAACTGCAGTTATATGCATGTAACAGCATATTTTATTGCTAGATGGCTGGAATGCCTTACATTTCTACACTTGTTTCTTTCTTATTTGGTAACTGCAAATAAATGCATAAATCAGAGGATCCTTCAAATGTGAGCATTTCTAAACAGAATAGCTTTTTTAGATATACTGTTGAGGTGAAGAGTAATTGGAGATAAATGTATTTATTTATGCATTGGCATTTCAATACCTGGAAAGTCTGGGAAGAAAACTATTTTCAGCTGAGGCCCACATTAGAAAAATATAGGTCTTTGTCTACCAGAGTATAGCTTGTGAAGTGCATTATTTAAGACCTGTGTGTCATTTGGAATCATTGATCCAGTGTGCTGAAATGTAAATTTAAATGGAAATTTAAATATCTTCCTTGAAGCCTTATAAATCAGTGCCTGCAAATGTCTCTGTACAAACATCTCTTGAGTTTTTTTTCCCAGGTTTTTATGTCAGGCCCTTTATATATCTGCTCTGGGACTTTTGTCTCCTTGTTTCTGTTCTTATTTGGACCCACATGTAAAGCTAATAAGACTGATATCTATTTAAAATTGAAGTATTATGTATTTTCCACTTATGGTATTCTGCTGAGCTTAAACATAATTAAAAATATCTGTTTTTTGTAGAGTGCTGCTTTTTGGCCAAATGAAATATGAAGTAGAAATCTGTCTATCAAATATACATTCTTGAGTCAATGTGCTCTGAAACATTCATAGGTCAAATATAGGCTGTTGATGCAGAGAATCATTCATAGCCTTAGCCACAATATTCCAAATCATAGCTATCCATTTGTATGGCTAATTTCTCCCTAATTTTGACCCCTTTCAATGAAGACTTCAGGTGCCAGACCTAGGGTGTATTTGCAATCACCCATTTATCCTTTCAGGTTATGCTTAAAGATGGTCAGGGAGCTACTTTGCTTTACATACCAAGGAAGTCTTAATTGAGAATCAACATATTTTCCATGGTCCCTAGATAAAGGGATTTTGGTAAATATTTTTATACATATACCTCTGTTTTTCATCACAGTTATTATTTAGTATATTTGTTTGGAGAGTTCTGCTTTCTTATCTCCATATATAAACAAACAAATATAAGTAAAAATATTGTACTTGGCCCCATGGATAGCTGTTGTATGTTTGAAAGTTTCAGTCAAGTTGTGGTGAAGCGAGAATGCTTTTTGATTTTAAGTTAAATTTTATTTTGATTAGCTAGAGACTGAGATATTATTATTATCTGCTTCATTACATTTTGAATACTGCCAATGTCATTAGATTATTGCCAAAAAAACAACCATGTGTACACTGGCATAGCATACTGCACTGAGAACGGTCTCTTGTAGGCACTGCAGCAGTGAACTCTTTAATTATCTCGTCTTTGACAGCCCTGGAGAATGAAGCATAACAGCTACCTCGTGGCTTACGCTGACACAGACAATGAACTTTTGCTTGATGATAGAAATGTTCTGAAGACTCACTGTAATAGAAGTCATACAGACAATATTGTTACACAGTAGGCTTTCTGAAAATATACATGTTTCCAACATAATAATCAATTAGCCTTCTGTTCTATATTAACCTTTCTACAGCACTACAGAGATGCAGAATACCTGTGTAGATATTTTTTTCATTAAAATAGAAATAGACTTTAAAGCAGATTAGTACAATAAATTATTGGATAATACCAACTTATTGCAGGTCTTTCCTTATACTATTATTCATACAGTGTAACCTGTAAAGGTCACATATATCTCTTTAGGTAATTTAATCATTACCTTTGACTAAGATAAAAGAAGGAAAAAAAAAGTAAAATTAACTGAAGCAAACATTGTTCTTTTGATAATCTACAATTGCTACCACACGTTTGTAATAAGATACTGACAAAATTTAAATAAAAATAAACATTTGATTGAAGTAAAATTTAGCCACAAGAGCATCATCTCTTTTCATAATGGGGGTTTAGTATACTGGTTAAAATATTTACCGCACAGATATAAGGTAAAGGTTTGAGTCTCACCTTTGCCAGAGGAAACTGGCCAGGCTTATAAAAAAATGACCTACAAGTGTAACTTGCCTATGAACCTACAATTATTCAAACAGTCTTTTTTTTTCAGAAGGGAAGTCCCTTACAACCTTCCTATGTCAGGGACTATATTACCCACACCGTCTCAGCAGTACTAACTCCATGATCACAGAAACTTGGTATTCCATTAACTTCCTGTTTCCATACTACTTTGTTAAACTACCTGTTTGTTCAGACTGCACAGGCAATTTCAATTCGATGAACAGGTTATTCGACAATGAACTGTTAGCACATAGTTTAACAACCTCAAGCAGAAAAACAGCTTCAATACTGCCCACAGTGCAAATCCAAATTGTTGGACGTGTTTGAAAATAAAATAGCTTGAAGTATGACATTTTCGTACATATTATTATTAAGGAAATAATCTTTGTGCATTCTGCTAGCACTGCAGCTTGCATATTCAGCACTCTTTGGGGGAAAAGAAACAGCTTCCTATTACTAGATTGAAAACCCATTTATGCAAATACGAATACATTGACCTGTATTGCGTGAAGTACAGCGACTTCGAACGTCCAAAACCATGAATTCCGGAATGTCGATTTGTTTTGGTTGGCCCATCTGCAGTAGAGCTCCATAAGGTAAGTGTGTGATAGATAGGACTTTAGGGTTAGGATTTGGGTTAAGGTAAATGCATAGATAGGTAATGTATGTAAGAATTAGTGTAGTGTTATATGTAGGGTTTTTTTAGTGTATGTATGTGTATTATTTATTTTGTTTGGGTGTATGTCTGTAGGGGAAGTGTGCGGTAGTTATGGGCCTTAGGGTTAGGGAGGGGTTAAGGATAGTGCATAGATAGCTGTGTATGTGAGATTTAGTGTAGTGTTGGAAGTAGGGTTTTGTTAAATGTATGTATGTGGATTCTTTATTTTGTTTGGGTGTATGTCTGTAGGAGAAGTGTGCAGTAGTTATGGACCTTAGGGTTAGGGAGGGGTTAATGATAGTGCATAGTTAGTTGTATATATGGGGTTTAGTATAGGGTTAAAGTAGAGTTTTGGTGCTTTACTTTAGGTTTGAAGTAGGGTTTGATTAATGTATGTATGTGGTTTATTTATTTTGTTTGGGTAGGTACTATGTAGCGGGTGATGAGGTTGGCCAACTATGATAGTTCGATATTTTATTTTTCGCGGTTTGCGGTATAGGGGTCGATATTTAGGTATTCGCGTAATGGGTTTTTTGATCTCGTAACATAGACCCAAAAAAAAACATATCCAGTTACATTTCACCCCTGGTATGCAGAAATAAATTAAGTGCAGTGTGTCTAGCCTTACTTAATGTGAATGTAAAGTGAACGCATCACTCTGTTAATAAACGTATAACTTGAATGTTCTTTTAGGGTCAGAAAACTGGCATTTGGTTCTACAAAACTGTATAGAACACGAACAACCTTTTTGCAATGGCCAGTATAGTACAAGCCTATTTGAAAATGATATATTTTTTAATTTAATTCTACTTCTTCGGACACTCCCGGTCAACAAACGTAAATAAATAAATAAATAAATACATAAATAAATACTTCTTAACTGATTATCATTTAAAGAATATAACATTCTGACATGATTTTGTTTTATGAAACTATATTCTCATGGTTTAAACTTATTTAGGTATTTTCAGAGAAAGAGTCTAAATGTTTGTTAATTATTCCATACCCACATAGACAGAGATTTTTTTCTTAATGACTTTGCCCCCACTGCCTGTCAACCTTCAGCTCCTTCCTGGCTAATTGGCTCATTTTCCTCCCATCTCTGTGGTGAGAATTGACTGGAAGGGACAATCATACAACCTTGGAATATGTCATAAGAATAATGGTACCTTCGAGACACAGTTTGGCTGCTAAAGTAAATAATTAAATGTTTTTGTGCCAAAACAGCCTCAACATTTCTTCAAAGTAAGTAAGCAGATAAATAGAGAGAGTTATGTTTAGGTCTCTGATCATAACCACTTTACTATTTGTTCAAGACATGGATGGATGCCAAGGAATTGGTGAATCTTGGTATCCATGTAGAGAACACATAATAATGGGTTGTGATCTGTGAGAGCCAATCATGACTCTTTGTAGTGCATGGAATTTTATCCACTCCATGTACCACCTCCTACAAAAAAGTCAGATTGTTTTACCAGTTTTGAAAGCCAGTAAAGGAGTTAGCAAGTGCTGTCACTTAGCAAGTAAGGAAAAGAATCAGGGGTATGTTTTAAATACCACCTTAACTTTAATAAGGTACTTGCAGACTAACAGCTGTAAACTTTTATGAGCATAGGAGGAAAGATATTCAGGGCCCAAAGGAATGTCCCTTCCCTTTGGTGGTATATAACAATTGTTACACACCTCTGAGAGAGCTGTTATAGTCAGGTCTTGCACAACAGTAGTGTGTAACTGATTTATCTTTTTCATGCTTTTGGAGAGAAATCATATACTCCATTTTCTACAAATAAATTACTTGATACATCCAAGTACACATATGTACATACTTAACACTGATAGATGATAGATAGATAGATAGATAGATAGATAGATAGATAGATAGATAGATAGATAGATAGATAGATAGTGGCAGTAACTACAGCCAAAAGACCATGAGGTAAGCACTGGAGATTTTAATGGTAAGATAGGGCTGAGAGATATGAGTTGGTACATGCAATGGGCTGCATGTATGAGTGTGTGTGTTTGTGGTGTGTGTGTGTGTGTGTGTGTGTGTGTGTGTGTGTGTGTGTGTGTGTGTGTGTGTGTGTGTGTGTGTGTGTGTGTGTGTGTGTGTGTGTGTGTGTGTGTGTGTGTGTGTGTGTGTGTGTGTGTGTGTGAGTGTAGGATTGGATGGCTGTCATTCCTCCACACATCCGTAGACTAATGAGCATAATGTACAGCACTGGATGGGGGACCACTAGACACCAGGGATACTTGTACTGCAGGGATGATGGGGACCACTAGCCACCAGTGATCACATCAGAATACTTGTGCCTTAATGCCACTTAAATCAGTACAGTGATCAGGGTGGGGGAACACTAGACACCAGGGTTACTACTCTTGTGCCTTAATGGCATGTAAATCACTATGGGGATTGAAGATGTATAAAAAACTAGATATCAGCGACATGATGTGCTATGTGGGACTGCAGCCTTCCTTTGGAGTTGAGAAGAGTGATATTATGGATGTGCAAAAAATTCTGTAAAGGAATGTTGACTGTGGTATACTTGCATTTGAAAGCATACTGGTGTATGTGGGAGTGTGACTGTGGGGGGAGGGAATGTCTTTGCCCACATGAGTGGCCACTGCAGTTAACTACTGCAGGAAGTGTTGACCTGTACTTCATGGTAGTTAACTGCGATTCAGGGACATGTAAATTATCCAATAATGAGGTCTTTTCTCATCATGGCTAACATGTCTCTGAACTGCAAAACACACTGCAATGAAGGAGCAGGGCCTTTTAAGCACAGGCTGTATGGTTCATGCTGTGGCTGTTAATGAATCCCCAGGACTTACTGTATGCATAGCTAATAATTTTAAACAAGTATTTACAATAACGTTTAGTCCTGTAGTCCAAACGACTGCATATCTCAGAGGTGTACACTTTGTAAAAGAAAGCAATTATCCTTGATACATGACCACACATTCTAATCTGACACAATTAAATAAGGTATTTGTGTCTGTCTTCTGGTAATATATGATGATAAGCATTCAGAAACCACAGCCTTATTTTAAGGTGTTGTATAAAAACTAAACCTATGCCATTTCATATTAAAGAAAATAATATAGCAATGCTGGTGTTCCACGGAAGGCACAAACGCACACACACACTCATGGCTAGGGTCAATTTACAGTGTCCAATCCACATACAACATGTCTTTGGGATGTGAGAGGAAACCGGAGCACCCGTAGGAAACCCACACGAACACAGGGAGGATATGCAGACTCCTCACAGAAGGCACCCCAGCCGAGGATCGAACCGGAGAACCTCTTTTTGTGAGGTGACAATCATTGTGCAGCATATATGTTAAAATCAGAATAATAATACATATATTTTCAGAAATAGTTTTGAGGAAGTATAAAGATGTTGTTTTTGAAAAAAAATCAGGCATATCCAAATAACATGAAAATGTCAGCAAACTGGCAAAAAATTTGTCTCAGAAAGTGAGGACATTGACAGGCGTCTACTGAGAGTTGACAGCTGTCAGAGTGAATGAGGAGTCAAAGCTATCAAGAGGCACAGCTCTTAAGCTCTCAAGAGTCCTCTGTTCTGAGCAACATGCACAGTTAAAGGCAGTGTGAGCTAGGGATACAGAATGACTTGGACAACTACAGCTTCTCTGCAAGATAATCTGTAAAAAAGAGCTCCTAATTTAGAAGTCATTTTGAGGCTGTCTATCTGCAGCATTTAAGAAATTAATGAATTATATGAAACTTCATGTGTGACATGCTACACAGAATGTTTATTTAACAATGTAATTCATCTGCACAACTAGAATGAGTCCAGTAGTAAGTAATGAAAAGATGTAAGTGTAATGTGAATTTCTTCTGATACCTACTGTGAGAACGCCATTATATCAGTGAAAGGCAGACAGTGGAAACATGACAAGAAAACATGACCACTGTTTCGAGAGTGGCAAGCCTTGACAAGTCAAGTACATGTAAAATGGAAGTTTTTTATGAATCTGTTAAGTACGCATTTGAGATTCATTTTGATGTTAAGAATCAAATCTGACATCAAAGCTTATATTTTAATGCAGACCGAAGCAAAAATAAGACTCCAGTCAGACGTCAATGGGAATAAGACCACTATGCGTTCACAAGACATTTCATTAATATCATTTGTAAATATATCTATATCTAATCTATCTATCTATATATATATATATATATATATATATATATATATATATGTTGTTGTTGTTTGTCTTTCAGCTTTTCCCTGTAAGGGGTCGCCACAGTGGAACTCCAGTCCGCTAATGATTGGCAGTAGATTTTTATGAAACGCCGAGGTGCCAGCTCGACGCCCAACCTTTAATGAAGGTACGCCCATTTACGCACGCATGTCTTTCGAATGCTACCCAACCACGGGGAGGACATGCAGACTCCACACAGAAGGCACTCCCATGCCCAGCCAAGAATCGAATGGGAGAACCTCTTGCTGTGAGGTAACAATGCTACCGCCGTACCACCGCAGCATACATATATATATATATATATATATATATATATATATGTGTGTGTGTGTGTGTGTGTTTGTGAGTGTGTGTGTGTGTGTGTGTGTGTGTGTGTGTGTGTGTGTGTGTGTGTGTGTGTGTGTGTGTGTGTGTGTGTATATATGTGTATATGTATATATATGTATATATATATATATATATATATATATATATATATATATATATATATATATATATATATGTATAAAAGAAACCTACCTTAACCACTGAACCCTGTCACTTCAAGTTTGGTTGTAAATGAAGTATTATAAGAAGACATATAGTATTGTACCATGTTTTCTTACATTAGAAATGATTTATACATGATTTTCAGATATTTGTGTGATGTTGTGGAAATATGCATTGTTTTATTTGATTTTAAAGAATCAAGGCATAATGAACAGAAGCTTTTTTAGTATTTTATAATCGGGTTTTATTAAGTTGTAAAGGTTTCAAGACATGGTGGTCAGAATGATGAAATGCGTGCCTATCATTTGAGTTCTTATAGGTTTATAGGTTCATAGGTTCATAGCTTGGTATTAGGCTATTGGCCCTAGGGCCTATACAAGCCTAGCCATAACAATTCCTTGGCTATTTCTTCCCACAATATTTACTTCCCTGGACCCCTGTCTAGCAGGGTGACTGATGTGATCCCCGGGGTGAATTTCCTATCTCCCATCCAATCGTCAAGGTTCCTTTTGAAGAGTGTCAAAGAGGCACTCTGCTTGATATGTATGGGCAGTCTATTCCAGAGTCTGGGGAGTCTCTAGGTCAGGAATCTATCACTCCAGTATGTTTTGTTCATTGTGATGATAAGGTTTAGATCCCTGGAGTATGTGGTTCTGAGGGATTGGGATTTCTTTAACTGTAGCATGTCCAACAGCTCTAGGTTTGACATGGCCTTGTAAGTTAAGCAGAGATTGCCTCTGAGTAGATGATATGCAACAGGGTATAGCTGGAGTTTTTTTAGATGGTCAGCATTGGGCTTCTTTCGGCCTGTGATTCTTTTAGTGAGGTATTTCTCCAGCCTTTCCAGTAGTTGCAGATGTCTTGAGAGGTACATACCAAAGGGGGCATTGTATTCTCTAATGGGTCTAATGAGGGATGAGTACAGTGGGACAATGACAGATGATGACCTCCTTTCTTCTGGGTGAAAAGCGCTTAGTGATGAGGTTTGCCACATAGAAGGATTTCCTGACTGTTGTGGTGATGTGGTTATCGAAAGTGAGACCACTGTCCACCTGTGTCCCTAAGTCTTTTATCACACTTTCAGCATTTAGTGTCCTGCCACCTATGTTGTATTTCATGGGTACATGCTTTTTTCCAAAGGGAATAACTATACATTTCTTGGCATTGAGCTTGAGCCCATGGCTCTGGCACCAAGCATCTGTTTCTGTAAGGCCCTTTTGTAGCATATCCACATCATTTGGAGATTTAGTAATGGCTCCCAGTTTGCAGTCATCTGCAAACTTTATTAGCCAGACTTCCTTAGTGTTGGCCTGTACTTCAAAGAAGTAGATGCCAGACCAGACAACACATAAAACAGAAAATCAGTGTGCCGCACAATCACAGCCCTTAAGGTGAAATAACATACCTAACATACTAGTAATAGTTGACTCTATAGTCAGGCACACTGACGTCCCACTCACTAGGCTGGACAAGCAAAAGGTTACTGTTAGCTGCCTGTCGGGAGCCGGAATCTGCCACATAACACAAGCACTCAGGTCACTCCAGAACAAGTACAAATATGTCTCTGTCATTGTTCATATTGGTGTGAATGACCTAAGGTGTACTTCCCTGGACTACATGAACAGAGACACGGAAGAGCTCTCTGATCATGTAGCTCAGGCTGGTATGACCCTGACCCTGAGTAGCATCCTGCCCTCACCAAGAATGATACCTCAGTATAAAGAAAAAAATATCAATTTCAACAATTGGCTAAGCTTCTGGTGTCATTCAAAGGGGATCCAGTGTCTGTCAGCCTGGGACGACATGCTCAACAAGCCGTGTTGCTTTGCAAGAGACAGCTTGCACCTGTCACCCCTAGGCTTTCGAATACTGGCCAAAGCTCTTGCTGCTCCCATAGTGCCTTTTTTTTGGCAAGGCTCAAAAGTCAAACCCACCTCCGTAAACAGCACAATTAACAAAAAACTGAAGGTTATGCTACTCAACACCAGGAGTTTAAATCTCAAAATGTATGCGCTCGTAGCACACCTCAGTATGGAGAACATCGACATCTGTGCAGTAACTGAAACCTGGTTCAAGGCTCCAGAGAGCACCCCAGCACTACTGAGATACAACTCATACCACACGTTTCAGCCACAGAACACGGACTAAAACACAAAAGGAGGGGTGTATCCATATTCATCAAGGATACCTACACCTCTAGGTTAGTGGCGCAGCATGATACCTCTGAGATCATACATGTGCAACTAACACCGGGCAAATCTGCAATGTAAATTGTGGCCTGCTACAGATCACCCTCCATGACCCAGGACCACCACTCCACCTTTCTGGAGACACTGGAAAACATCAAGGTCCTACCAAACACCCTGATATTGGGCAATTTCAATTATCCTACCATTCACTGGGAAAACTACTTGAGTACAAATTCCAAGGCCCAGCGCTTCCTGGAATTCATCAACTCAAATGCCCTGGATCAGCTGGTAAACTCCCCTACCAGAGGTGAAAACATATTGGACCTGGTCATCACCAACATGGGCGACAGGTGTTCCACACTGGAGGTCAACCAGTCACTGGTTAGATCAGACCATAAACTAATCATTCTGGATGTCCACACCACACCACCACCACCCCCAACTAAGGAAACCACAGTAAAAAACTTTTCTAAAGCAAACTTCACCTTACTTAAAACAGAGGTGGTAAGTTTCACAGCCCCCACGCTAAAGGGTAACACTGCCCAAGATGCAGAAACCCTTACAAATGCACTCTAAGAGCACCTACAAGGATGAATGGATTGTGCCATCCCTAGCAAAACCAAGACTCACTCCTCTAGGAGAAGGAAACCAGTTTGGTGGACCCCTGCAATAAACATGCTATACAATAGAAGGAGGAAACTAGTTCAGAAAAAAAGCAAATCCCAAGAAGGAAAGACATCCCTGATCAGTATCAGTAACTAAGGTCCCTCATGAAATCATCCAAGCCTAACTTTGAAAGAAAAATAGCCAAGGATTCAAAAGATAACCACAAAGCCGTCTTTAGGTATGTTAAGAATCTAAATGGCAACTCAGAGATATCCACTGAACTAGTGCAAAATAGCACAAAATATACTGAACCTACTGATATTGCCAACATTCTGGCAGATTCAGTACAAACTTCACCCACCTCTCACCTCAAAAAGGGCCCACAACAATACCGGAAAAGTGTAGTGTCCCAAAAAGCACAGGCGCACAGGTGAAAACAGCCCTTTCAAAAGCCAAAAACACAGTGTCAATGTGACCAGATGGTGTCCCAGGCTGCGTCTTGCATGGACTACAGGACAAACTAGCCCCCCACCTAAACACGCTGTTCAACCTCAGCCTCTCCACAGGCTATGTGCCCATAGAATGGCGCACAGCAACAGTTATTCCTCTCCACAAAGGAGGGGCCACAACTGACCCTGGTAACTATCACCCCATAAGCCTGACTAGCCTGGTCTGCAAGGCTATGGAGCACATCATCATGGAACTCATTAACATAGACATTGGGAACCTCCAAACACTTGACCCGACCCAGTTTGGCTTTGTTAAGGGCAGATCATGCCTACTAAACCTGGTTTACTTTTTCGAGACAGTCACCAAGGCCATAGACGAGGGAAAGGTGGTTCACACAGCCTACCTTCACCTCTACAAGGCTTTTGACACCATTCCCCACTAGGGTATTGCAGAAAAACTCACCAGCCTGAACATAAACCCCTACGTCACGAGATGGGTTGCCAACTGACTTACAGACAGAACTCACACGGTAAAAATAGCGGGCTCCAAGTCCGACTCTAAACCAGTCACAAGTAGTGCCCCACAAAGTTTGGTCCTAGGACCCCTACTGTTCGGCATATACTTCTCAGAAGTACAGGCAAACACAGGAGGACTATGGCTAACCAAGTTCGCCGATGACTGCAAACTGGGAGACATAATTGACTCTCCGGCTGACACAGACATCCTCCAAAAAGGCCTTACTGAGACAGACACCTGGTGTCAAAGTCATGGCCTCAAGCTAAATTCCAAAAAATGCATAATCATCCCGTTTAGGAAAAAAAAACACCCACGAATTACCACATAGGTGGTAGCCCACTTAATACAGAAGAGGTAATAAGAGATCTGGGGACCCAGGTAGATAGTAATCTCTCCTTTGACAATCATATTGCCAAAGTAGTTAGGAAATCCTTCTATCTAATTACTAAAGTGTTCACATCTAGAAATAAAGAGGTTATAGTGCCCCTCCATTCATTACTCATTAGACCCATCATAGAGTACAATGCCCCATTTGGGATGTACCTCACAAGACACTCCCAACAGCTGGAAAGACCACAAAAGTACTTCACCAAGAGGATTACTGGCCTCAAACATATGTCCTATGCAGCCCGACTGAAAAAAAACTCCGGCTGTACTCAGTGACGTATCGCTTACTCAGATGTGATCTCTGTCTGACTTACAAAGCCATGTCAAACTCAGAATTGATGGAAATGCTCCACCTAAAGAAATCCAAGTCACTGCGAGCCACGCATTCTAGTGAGCTAAACCTCACCACAACAATAAATAGAACATGCTGGAGGGATAAATTCCTGTCACAGAGACTCCTCATGCTTTGGAACAAAATTCCAAATTACATCAGGCAGAGCCCCTCACTAACACTCTTCAAGAGAAACCTTGACGAGTGAATGGGTAACAGAAAATACACCCCTGGGATCACTTCATTGGCTCTGCTTGACAGAGGATCAGTTAATTAATCAATGGGGTGGTGAAAGCTGACACACTCTGGCTAGGCTTATAAATGCCCTCAGGCAGATAGCCTAGTACCTACCTATGAACCAATAAATAAGAGTGGTCCCAGGACTGAACCCTGAGGTACTCCACTTTTCACTTGTCTGGAGCTGGATTTGGAGTCAGCTACTTTTACAGTGTGGGTTCTGTCAGTAAACCAGTTGGCAACCCATCGAGTGATGTAAGTTTATCTATGATTCCAGAGTGAGGGATGGTGTTGAAGGCGTTGGTGAGGTCCAGATAGGCTGTGTGGACCACCTTTCTCTTATTCACATCTCTGGAGCCTGATTCGAAGAAGTCAAGTCAGGTTCAGGAGACAAGATTGGCCCTTCACGAACCCAAACTGGGTGGGGTAAAGTGTTTGAAGGTTGACAATGTCTTTGTTTATAAGTTCCATGATAATACATTCCATGTCCCTGCAGATCAGGCTCATCAGACTGATGGGACGGTAGTTCCTGGGATCCAAGTAAACATTGACTCTAGGTGACTGAGTCACTTCTTTGATTGATGTTGCTATAGATAGACAGATAGGTAGATAGACAGATAGATAGATAGATAGATAGATAGATAGATAGATAGATAGATAGAAAGATAGATAGATAGATAGAAGATAGATAGATAGATACACACAGAGATATATGCATAATGTTTATTGTACACATATATCTATAGATAGGTAGATAGATAGACAGAAATAGATAGATGTAGTTGTGCATTTATAAATAAGGAACACCCACATGTTGGTGTACTTAAGATTGAGTTCCATGGCCTTGCAGATCAGGCTCATCAGACTGATGGGGCGGTAGTTTCCAGGATCCAAGGTGGATCCCCCCTTGTGGAGTGGGATAACTGTAGCTGTGCGCCACTCAGTGGGCACAAAGCCTGAGGTGAGGCTATGATTAAACATGACACTTAGGTGATGTGCCAGTTCATTTTGTAGTTCATGTAGTACACAGCCCGGGATGTCATCTGGTCCCATGAATGTTGTACTCAGCTTTGGAGAGTGCATTTTTTACCTGTGTGGCCTTTATTACCAGAATTTGGCAATCTTTCGGTATTGAGGTGGGCCCTTTAGGGGGTGAGAGTGGGTTGAGGATGGCACTGAATTGATCTGCCAGGATACTGGCAATATCCTTGGGATCAGAATATTTAATGCCATTCTGTTGTAGATCAGAGCAGATCTGAGCATTGCCATTTAGATTCTTGACACAGCTATAGAATGCCTTGTGGTTGTCTTTGGAATCTTTGGCAATTTTATTTTTCGTAACTAGCTTTGGAGGATTTTATGAGGGATCTCATCTTCTTGCTGAGGCTGGTAAGGGAGTTTTTTGCATTGTGGGAATTTCCGATTTTCTGCAACAGTTTCTTCCTTTTGTTGTAAATTTTGTTTATGGCAGGGGACTACCAGATTGGCTTCCTTTTTTTGGAGGAGACCATCTTGGTTTTATTTGGGATGGCATGATTCATGCACGAATGGATGTGCTCATACAGTGCCGTAGTGTAGGATTCAGCAGTTGAACTTTCAGTTCCCGTCTGCATGGGGGTTATGAAGTTTGTCACTTCTGACTTGAGTAGTATGAAGTTGTCTTTGGAGAATTTTTTTACGGAGGTTTCCATACTGGGGGGGTGGGGGGTGGGGGAGGGATGTGGATGTCAAGGTTGATTAGCTTATGGTCAGACCTGACCAACGAGGGGGTGACCATAGGTGTGGAGCATCAATTTCCCATTTCCAGATAATGTTACAGACCATGTGCTGTTTACAAGCCGGGCAAGAAGATTTTTATTCCATATGGTTTCATCTGAACAGGACATGTCTGAGTTCTGTTTTTAAAAATCATTTATAAGAAAATTCAACTGATTTGGCATTTAACTATAGAATTGTTAATGCATAATGTATTTATTTTGCTTTCATTGTAGCAAAGACACAACAAATGAACAGAATCCAAAGGCCATTTACTTTTATTATGTTCTTATCCATTTGATATTTAAGCAGGGTGAGGCAACAGCATGTTCAAATTTGTGGGTTTGTATTGATTGCATTTATAATACGATTGCAGACTCACCACCATTATGTCTGTGTGGCAGGGGATTCTACAGTCAGTGAAGCAGGCAGTCTAGAGATTATTGCACTGATTGAGACCTTTAATGAAAAGTGCTGCTGGAGGCTACTAGTCTCGTAAAGTCTTTTGTGATAATTAATCATTATGAACGACTTGATATTGATGGAAAGGAATTTTAGAAGACAAATAGAAAAGGATTATGGCATGTGATACCCTCTTGATTGTTCAGCTCTTTTTATTCAGGAAAATTATTGTCACTTCATTTTCCAAAAAGCACAATCAAAATGAAGACAACTGAATTTCATAAATATAAAACTTAAGGCTACATTTCTGCTCATGATGCAAAAGACAGAAAAAGGAAACTACATCTAGTCAAGAGGGTACAAAGGATTTACGTGATTATGGAATCATTTTATAATGGATCATTCCTGCAGATGGCCATAAAAACCTATAAAATTAGATTACAAAGGAAAAAAAAAAAACTTTTTCTGAGATTTTATAAGTGAAATATTTAAAGGAAAAATTTTGTTGAAAATTTTGAAAAGGAAAGCAGATAATGAAACTACTAAATTTGCTGACATTTTCATGTTATTTGGATATGCCTGATTTTTTTTCAAAAACAACATCTTTATACTTCCTCAGAAATATTTCTGAAAATATATGTATTATTATCTGATTCTGATTTTAACATATATGCTGCATGCTGGTTGTTGCCTCACAGTAAGAGGTTCTCTGGTTCGATCCTCGGCTGGGGTGCCTTCTGTGCGGAGTCTGCATGTCCTCCCTGTGTTCATGTGGATTTCTTACGGGTGCTCCAGTTTCCTCCCACATCCCAAAGGCATGTTGTATGTGGATTGGATACTCTAAATTGGCCCTAGCTATGAGTGCGTGTGTGCTTTTGTGCCTTCCGTGGAAGGTTGGGTGCCAGGATGGCAACTCAACACCATAAAACTCTACTTCCAATCATGAGAAGGCAGGTGATCCACTGTGGTGACCCCTAACCGTGAAAAGCCAAAAGAAGAAGAAGTATTACTACTACCTGAGGTTTCCCTTGAAAATAGTCCAGTCTACTCTACAAGATCTGTTTGTAAAGAATATCTGCATTTAGTTAAAAATTGTTGCTCTGGCAGTTAGGAAGCTCTGACTTGTCAATAAGCTGCTTCCTTTAGTAAGAGGGCAGGGTTTGAATGTTTCTACCGTAGTTTACCTACTGTGTGACATAGAGCAAGTCACTGGGATTTGGGGCAATTGGAAATTAAGGGTAGGCTTATTAAAGGGACTACATGCCTGGTAACAATGGACCTGCTGTGATTGTGCACCAGCCATTGTCTATTACTTAGCTACTGTAGTTAAGAAAATGTTATGGCAATATCACCAGTACACCATTTTGTAATCACAGGCAGTTTATTCTTCAAAGACATCAAGCACTGCATTTGTAGAGGAAGCACTGAAATGGAAAGCTTGCCAGCAGAGACCTCTGTACTGTTAATTGTCTTTATTTTGGACTTATTCAGAAGACTTTTACTTCAGCAGCAATTGTACATACTGACAGCACATGTTGTCAGATGGTTAATATTTGTTATGCTTTCAAAAATACTGTTCTAATTAAAGTGTGCTGCACATGGCTGTATCTTAAGTTATGATGCTAGTGATCTTTGTACATTTTCATGTAGTTTGCCCAAAGCTACCAATAAAGTACATGAAATGTTGTTATTTCATAACAGTAATGGGTGTACACAGTCAACGATTTGACTATAACTACTGGGGGGGGGGGCTCCCTTTGGATGAAAGAACATTATGCTCTTATCATCTGGTCATTTTTAAACAGTCTTTAATCTGGCTTTGCAGGACTAGTGGGCGTGTGTGTGTGTGTGTGTGTGTGTGTGTGTGTGTGTGTGTGTGTGTGTGAATGAAGTTTGAATACTTTGGCTAATGTGCGCACGCACGTGTGTGTGTGTGTGTGTGTGTGTGTGTGTGTGTGTGTGTGTGTGTGTGTGTGTGTATTTGCAAGTCTAGTAAGCACTGAAGAAAAGCAAATAAGCAAATTGTAGTACTTTACTGTGGCCATTTTTTTATCACAGTCAGGATATTTACACAGTCAAGAAAGTGGTTATAATTCTTGAATATAAATATTGGTGGATTATAATGACAGCAGTACGAGTGACTTTTTATGGTTGAAATTTTCTGAAATGGTTACTTTTGTCATTATTGGTTCATACATTTTGTTTCACTGCTTACTAGAAAATGTAAAAACACACTCTTTAAAACAAGTTGCTGTATTAAAGAAGAAGAAGAAGTCAATACAATCAGGAAGATGAATCAAAGAACACGTGTTTATACATGGTGCTAAAATTGTGTGCAGTGAGCCCATGAATCGGAGTTTCAAGGGAATAATTTACTGTTGCTCGTGCTGTCTGTTTATGTGAGATTGTGTTGTTTTGTTTAGTAAATGGCCATCAGTGTTTGCACTCCAAAATTTGAAATGAATGTTTTAAACTAATTTACATCTCTGTAATCATTGTAAACGTAAATACAAAAATAGTATGCACACTGGCACGTTTGAAGCGTGTTTATAATACCTGAAGATAGGGGTTAGAATAATGATTAAAGTGTTTATGTTGCAGACACAAGGCAGAGGGCTTGATTTTTAGGGAAACTGACTAAGCAAAGCTATGCACCTATGAACCCATGAGAAACAGTAAAGGAATGAAACACTAGAATGCCTGTGGGGTAGACCTTCTCCATTACCCTGCCTATAGCCCCATTTGACCATGATCTGGCTCTCCCTCATGAACTTGGGTCTTGACAAAAACATTTCTATGTCTGGTCCTTCTTTAAAATTGGATGGATTGGCTGGATGGTTCTTGCAGGAATCACTTTTGCATATCTGGGCTTACTCCGGCTTCCTGCTCGACAGCAGACCTGTCAGCTCCAAGAACAGGAAAGAAGCACAGGTGCAAGATTAGACACCTGGACTCCCAACTCAAGTCATCTTCCTCAGATGAGGATGATTACATACTAAAAGAAAAGTATACCTAAGCTAGAGTTTCCATTGTAAAATTCCTTAGACCTCTTGTATTAGAGGCACATTGGATATTTGAATATGACCCTTTAAGGACATCAGGTGTTTCAGCTATATGGCAGCTCTGAATGATCATGACTTTTTTTCTTTTTAAGTCTGTTTTGGACAAATTCAGACCAATAATGCCAAACTCCACTAGCTGTGGAGGGTTTATATCACATAATCGAAACACATTACATCGAACGCTCAAATAAGAGAAAATGCACATAATTGAACATTGTATTGTGGGGGGCTGCGGCCCCCACACCCCCTGCTCAATATATATTCCTTCTCTGAGTTCACACTACTGTGAGGAAAGGGCAAAATTTCCGATCTTCGCTGTAGTGCGGCGTAAATCCAGGCACTTCGATTATGTGCATTTTCGTGCATTTGGGCATTTCGATGATGTGATATACACCCGCTGTGGACATGCATTTTTCAGCCTTCTTATGGCCTCATCAGCACAGGATAAGTGGACTGTTAGCTAAGCATTAGAAACACAGGGTTGTCGTACTCAGTTGATGTCCATAACCATTAGGGTTTCTGCAAAATATCACAACTAACAAACTAAAACAATGAGTGAAAAGGTCACAAATATAAACCAATCAGTAAAAACTAAATGAAAAAAACTTCAGATGATCTCAGTTTCAGATAATTGCTAGAGATTTTATGGCAGAGACGTAAATGGCCCACAAAGCACACAAACTGCCTATAGTATATCCTGAAAGAAGCCTCCCCCTCTGTAAATAAGAAGGTACATGTCCTAATCAAGAATATGTGGACTCATGCAGATATTGTAATGTCTTTCCCAAGAGGGCCATAAAAATGCCATGGACTATAAAGGATTAGATTTGATTGGTAGAGATTGCAAAGTCAGATACTATTGTTATGTATGTATTTATTGACCGATTCCTATTCAACCAGACTTCAGGCATTTCTTAAGACTTTGTGTGTCTGGATCACATTCTCTGACTTACCTTTTGGACTATCCACTACACCAAGAGTTTTCACAAAGTGTAGCTCCAGATATAGCTCATTGAAGGCTACAGGGTATCTACATATTTTCATATTTAGATGACTTGCTTATCTTTGCAGAAATCAATCTCTTGGGTGAGAGATGTTTCACTTAAGCTGGATCATGCCAAAGTCTTGATTCCTTTAGAGAGGATTGTGTTCCTGGGATGTCAACTAGACACCTCAGTTCAAAAAACTGTTCTTCCAAAGGAAAACAATAGATCTATATCTAGATCTATTTATAATGTTTTCCACTTAAACTTTGGTCATTGTGAGAGAATACCCCAGGATTTTGGGTCTCATGGCTTATATTATTCTCATGATACCCCTAGCAAGACTCCATGTGAGAAACATACAGTGGTATCTGAAGTCTCTTTCTTCCCAGTGCCAACACCTTTTACCTTGTCCAATCCCAATGCTTGGATTTGTCAGAAGAGAAATAATTTGGTAGAAAAGACAGATAATGTAAACTCCAGGGCTCCTGTTCCAAAGCAGTCAGTCACCACAGACCCCTCAGACACTGCTTCAGGAGCAGTTTCAGGAAGGGTTAAAGTGCATGGTATGTGGGGCACCAAGGACAGATGTAAGCACATAAATATCATAGAGATGCTTGCCCTCTTACCCAGGGCATACTTGAGTGCCCTGGCATTCAACTCTCTGAATCTTCTCTGATCTCCAGTACCTCTTCAGATTGTTACAGACAATATCAGTCATGTGGTACATCAACAAGTTAGGGAACCGGGTCGCATATCCCCTTTGCAGACTAGTTATGTTAACTTGGGATAAAGCTTCTCAGCACAATCTCACTCTACAGGCATCCTGCAAAATGTGTGGCAGGACAAGGGCAGACCCTCAAAAATGGAAATTAGATCAAGGGGGTCATCCAAGATTTGATTTGTCTGTGGAGAAATCCTCAAGTAGACCTCTTTTCCTCCCATCTGAACAATCAACTGGTAAGATTCTGTTCCAGGACTCCATGTAAGTAGGCCTGGAAAATGGATGCCTTTTCTTTTCCTTGGGCAGGAATGCTCCTCAATGCTTCTCCACTCTTTTCACTAATATCCTGGGGACTTCAAAGAATCAGAAGGAATTGCCCAAAATCATTGTGGTGATTCCCTTCTGGTCCAGGCAACCATGGTTCTCCCTTCTTTTGGAAATGGCCAGAGGCAATTACCACAAGCTTCCTCACAGACTGGCTCTACTCACACAAGAGCAGGGGTGTTTAATACCTCTTGACATCCATCAAATTCAGTTGACAGCCTGAATAATAGGGCTCTAATTCCTTTTATGTACCTGCTTACTGAAGACATGCAACAGACACTAATGGAGGCAAGAAAATATGTTATAAGAAAATCATATATTAACAAATGGAAACTTTTTTGGGGGACTAGTTGTTCTCTGGTTTTACAATATTTGTGCATGTGTTACTTCACTATGTACTGTCTTTTTAGTATGTCAAGGTTCTTTTATTGATATTTTCAACATGTCAGCTCATGGAATCTCATGTATTTATACAAGCTCATGACAAAATGTTTTTGATAGGAGTTTTGAACATGATTACTCCAATTAAACTTGTGGCTCCTCCTTTGAATCTTAATTTTGTGTTCAGGAAGGTAACACTTGCTTTTTTTCAACCAGCTGACCAGGCAGACTTGAGACTGTCAACATGGAAAAATTATTGCTTTGACCTCTGCAAGAAGAGTAACTGAGTTACAGGCTCTTATGGTGATTCAACCCTACCTCATTTTCCACAGGGACAGGGGTTCTGTGAGAACCAGTCCTTCGTTTATGCCTAAAGTGGTATCTGAGTTTATTTTAAGCTAAACTATCCATCGCTCTACTTTCTTATCTGAAACTAAACTTGAGTGAGAAAGGAGACTCCATATCCTAGATGTCCACAGACAACTCAGGTTCTATCTTGACAGAACTAAATCTTTCAGATCTTTGGATCAATTGGTCATTTCTTGTGAAGGTAAGAAGAAGAAGAAGAGACAAACTGTGTCAATGCATACTATTTCCAAATGGTTGTCTGAGGCTATTACCTTTTGTTATACTGCCACAGTAAATCTCTTCCTGGCGGGTCAGTGCCCACTTGACTGGCACCTTGGCTTCATCTATGGCTTTTTGGAAAGGGTCAGATTCTAGGAGTATTCCAGAAGCTGCTGCCTGGACCTCTGTACATACTTTTACAAAGCACTATAAGCTTGATTCCTTCTCCAGGTCCAGGTCAGGCTTTGTTAGGACTATTCTCTAGGGCTCCTGGACTCTTCTTCTTCCACCTCTCAAATGTAGTAAACAAGGTTAATCTACCCACATAACTAAAGCTGCTGCATCAGTGATCGATATGAAGAAGATAGTGCAGCTGTGTAAGATGGACTTACCATAACAGTAGATGTTTGAATGATCACTGCTGCAGTAGCCACCCCTTCCTGCTCTCCATTCCACTTGCTTTTGCTGTATTTTTTATGCCAGGGTGTGGATATTTATTTTTTGTTGTTCCTAATATTGTCCATTCAGGGGTTGGCCTCCTTCTGTCTGTTGGTAGGAAAACTCTGAAGGGCTTGGCACTCAAACCTGTCATTTTGTCATCTCAGCTCATGCCACCTGGCAGTTATTGTGCGTGGAAGTTCCCCTGAAGCCTTTGGAAGCTGACCAGTTGTTATATAGCTAAGGCTACTGCAGCAGTGATCATTCAAACATCTTCTATTATGGTAAGTTTACTTATACAACTGTACTTTCTGGGTGTACTTCTGGCCTCTTGATGAGGATGCAGTCATTTTAATTGATATCTGGCAAATCTGCCTTCATCAGAAACGAATTTGTGCCTACACTGCTCCAGATATGCAGTCTTCCAGGTCAGGCACTGCAATAACAGTCAATGTTTTGGGGTTTCTTTATGTTCCTGTCATTGATGATTATGAAAATGCCTAGAAATGAGTACTTTTACATGCTGCTGCTTTGTAAATTCACTGAATAGTATATAAATTATGTCCCCCCAAAAAAGTCTTAAAATTATTTTAAAATTTAATAAAGCTCACTATGTGAGGAGATGCAGTTATTCTTAATATTCTGTGCAGAATAAGAAAACCAATTTTATTTTGTGCGGGGAGGGGGGGGGGGGCAGCAACTATCAGTGCAAAGGTCATCTTGGGTGACCGGGTGAAAAACATTTTTTGCAAAAGGATCACCTCAGTTAAGTAGATGAAGCCAATCTAAGCTAAGTGATGATTCAGTGAAGTGGAAAGGATCTCACAGACAAGCAGCATACCAGTGGATAAGAGTATTGCAGTAATGACATAAGCTAAAGAGACTAGACTTATGGTGCCAAAAGCCCTTTGATTATGTTTTATTTAAATGCATTTTGCTTCTTTTAGCAAAGTCATTTCTAATTAAGTATGACTGCAGACCGGGCTTATATCATTTCATTCCAGATTAGTTTAGACTGGAGCAGATTTTCAGGCTAAGCAGGTTTTCAAGCTAAAAACAAAATGAACCAATGTCAAAATTGTATCCAGACTGCATGTAGAAAGGGATATAATAGACTTCCATCCGCTATGTTTAATTTTGCGCTTATGACAGAGCTATAATATACAGGCTGCCCTGAGTTTTAATGAAGGATTATATACCAGCAATGTCACAAAATACTGATCTCATTGGACTGATAGAATGGTCCATATTGTTTGCCTTCCTCTGCTCAGTGTTGTCATATTTGATTAGTAACTTTCCACGTCATTAGTGACTTATGTATAAAGACTAGTTAGCTGAGTACTTCACTGCATGTCCTTAGACGTTGTAATAAAACTTGAATGCAAATATACTAACAAGTACAAGCCATTCATCAGCTTAACTTAAACTACAGTGAAGCAGATACCTTGGTGCATTTCTTTGCAGCAGTCAGGGAAACAAATTACACCACTCCAGCCATTATCTACTGTCCACGTGGATAATGACAGACAGTATGAAATATTGTAATAAATAAAAACAAATATAACAGCTTTTTAAGAATTGATCATACTGTACAATTTCTGAAGAAATATTACTTTTATTTTAGCATAGCCAAGAATTTTGTAGATGGGAATGTGATATGATAAAGAACAGCTTATTTACTGACTGTTGACTAGGGTTGCCACCTTTTCAAATGCCCAAAGTGGAAATTGTTTGTAGAAATGTCAGATTTTGCAGGACAAAACATACCCATGACCATTACAAAGGATAGAACTTCACTTTTTTGCCAAAATAAAAGCTTATTCTTGTAGCATTTGATTTGCTTATGCTATTTCATATCACATTTAGGTGTTTCAGATAAAAATAACTGTTTTATACAACTATTAAAGAAAACTTAGGAAATATTTTTGTCCTAAAATCTCAGGACATTTGCCATTTTTTTTTTTTTTCACAGGACACAACTGCCCAAAGAGGGACTGTCCTCCGTAAAGAGGGACAGGTGGTAACCCTACTGTTGACATATCTAGCTACTCTGTTCTCTGCTTTTACACTTGCAATCTGAGCTCAAATCAACGAAATATTACTTTTATTTTAGCACAGCCAAGGATTTTGTAGATGGGAATGTGATATGATAAAGAGCAGCTTATTTACTGGCTGTTGACATATCTATCTACTCTGTTCTCTGCTTTTACACTTGCAATCTGAGCTCAAATCATGAGTGCTCTAGCTAACAAAGTTTCGGTACCATAATATAATGGTGTTAATACACAGAATTAAACATTTTTACAGTTTAAATGAAGAACAGTACAGCTAGCTAGAGCTTTCAATAATAGGGAAGAATATGTTAAAGTCACTAAAATGTAACATAGTTGTTGTTGTGTCTTTTGGCTTTTCCCGGTTAGGGGTCACCACAGCGGAACTCCGGTCCGCTAATGATTGGCAGTAGATTTTTATGTGCCGAGTTGCCAGCTCTGACACACAACCTTCAGCGAAGGTACGCCCATTCACGCATGTCTCCATACAGAAGACGCTCTAGCTGAGAATCGAACAGGACAACGTCTTACTGTGAGGCGACAATGCTACTGCAGCACCATCACCGTAACGTAGTACTATACTTAATGGAAAGAAAGACATGCTAAGATACATCAGATTAAAAAGAATGCCTAGCTTCTTTATATATATATATATATATATATATATATATATATATATATATATATATATATATTAGTGATACGTAGAGGGACAAAACTGAACTGTATGCATACAGAAATGCATGTCTATAAACATGTAGAATATGCATATGTAGAGTAACTTTGAAAAAGTTCCTTACTTTAAATACCTGGGGTTTTAACTAAACATTGAACTCTGTTTACATTGACATCTGATTACATTGACAAAATCTAGCTCAAGTTAAATTGTCAACTACATATAGAAGACTACATACAGACACTTCAGACCACTTTTATGGCAAATCACTTCCAATGTCTGAAAAAAATGCATCACTTTGCTGTAAAATTGACTCCACACATGCATCAGATTGAATTGCTTTTCAGATTTGGCTAGTTCTCATCCCTAACAGATCCAAGCTTTTCCTATCCTAGATCTATATCCTTCTCAACATCATTCACTGCTCATCCCTTTCCATTTCTGTCTTTGGAGATGTTTACATTCAGTTCTTTTGTCTCCCACTATACTGAGTCTGTAGGGATATACGAAATATGCACAGGTAGCAGTGTAGACTTCACTATGTACCTTCACCATGTAGAGCTTCCCTTATCACACATGCTTCACTGACTCTTTCTTTGCCTTTTCAATTTCTTTAATAACATATCTAAAAAGAATTCACAAAACTGCGGTGCTGGTGCTGCGGTAGCGTTGTCGCCTCACAGTAAGACGTCCTGTTCGATTCTCAGCTAAAGTGTCTTCTGTGTGGAGACATGCGTGAATGGGTGTACCTTCGTTGAAAGTTGTGCATCAGGGCTGGCAACTCGATACGTAAAAATCTACTGCCAATCATTACCAGGCCAGAGTTCTACTGTGGCGACCCCTAATTGAGAAAAGCTGAAAGATACAACAACTAACACAAATATAAGCAATGTTTCTTGAAATACTCCTGAACTATTGATAACTACTGCTTTAATGTTCATATTAATCTATTGTTATGCTTCTCTTCTGGTGTTTAAGAACCCTATGACATTGTATAGTAGAGAATGCAAATTAGTTGCATATAGTTTACATTTTTCCAAAGCCCTTAAAGGTTTATTTTGTGCATTACATTGTAATTTATAAATGCCTCTGGTGCCAGCTATTCATTGTGTTGCATCTTTGCTGTTTGCTCTGTTAATTGATTGTATTATGTTGTCCTCTAAGCCATGAGTGCATATTACATATGGTCAGTGAGTAACAGTTTTGTTATGTGCAACCAGCTTAAACAAAGTTCAGCAAGTGCACATTTTCTCCGAATTTATCACATTGAGAAGCTCGACTCATTCCTCATAGTGCAGCAAGATAAGAGGTGATTATTAAAGTGAGCTCAGGATTCTCCCTATTCATGTGAAAAATGGGCATTTGTTCTTCCACAGAAAATATTATTTGTGTGTGTTTAGTATTGTTTTACAAAGTGCCATTTTAACAAACTGCATTTACTGAAATGAGATCTGAATTTTTATTTGAATAATTGACAATAAATCCATGGCTGAAAATGTCCCTACAGTCCTGGCACTCAACATCCCATCTATTTAGAACCAGATAAATATGAAATTGAACATAACTTTAAGTCAAGTTTGTGATATCATGGCTTTAGAGTACTGTATTAAAGGTAGTCGGATGCCATTATCAGAACATAGAATGTAATTTAATAAAGCCCCAGCATGTTTCAGGCACAGATTTTTTGTAGAAAATGATATTTTCTTAGCAAACAGTGTAGGAATGTGCTGCATATCCTGTTTTGATATGCAGGTATGGTGGAAGTAAGGAATCCTGATAGGAAATATGATTCCAAAATACAGGATAACATTTTACTGGCCACGTTGTTATTCAATTCAAAATTACAAGAAATCACTGTACCAATGACATTTTTGTTCCTCTTTTCTTTATGACCCTCAATCTTTATCTCTGGATAGTGTTTGCAGGCTGGGTTTCCCTGTGTACAGTGAGAAAAAAACATGTAACTGACTTATTTCAGCCCAAGCAATGCATGCTGTAGAGTCACAGGTGACTGGCCAACTTCAGAAGATAGATTCTGGTATATTTCTTATAGTTGTCCTAAACTCTTCAAGGTTGTTGGCAGCCACTGCTACTGAATGGGTCTTCCTAGTTTTTGACACTGTATCACAGCTACAGGTTCTCAATAGAGTATCAAAACTTGATAAGGATAATTCCTCAATCGAGAGATACCTAATACAATGTATGTAAAGCATCCTTTGTGGTGAATGTCTTTATTTTTCCTTCTTACCTGTAACAGAAACAGAACCACATTAATATTTCTCATCTTCATAAATGAAATGCATATTTCTTTAGAGCAGGGAACAATTCTTCAATACAAAACAGGAGCCCCTGGATCATTGCAAATACCTCAGTTTGGCTCAGCCAAGTATTTGTGCCATAAATAAATCAAACAAGAATGATAAGAATGAACTCAGCTTTAATGGCAACAGCGAAAAAATGCCATATAATCCAGGTGCTCCAATTTTGTGTTCTTAGTTTCTTTTGTATTCCCAGGACCCAGTTTCATGGTTAACAATTATTCAGTATGTTGATGGATAATAATTACCTCTGTAAAAAATATCCAACAAGAATTGAAAATTACTAGGTATTGTCATTTACCAGAATTTAAAATTTGACCAACATATACCAAAAGCTAGAGGTACCATACAAGAACAAACTGTATCGCACAGACCATGCTTTCTTAACTGCAGACATTTCCTTCTTACTACTCAGTGTCTCCTCTGCTCCTTCAGTCCTAATATTCAGTCAACTCAGCAGAATTATAACAGAATAATTATTTTTCCTGGAAACCTCCACAACAGAACTCACCATTATATCACTCTAAAGAAACTAGGGTGGATACAATAACAATATACTGTGAGTTTCCCCTCGAACAGAATGCTTCATCATATCTAATGTAAACCAAATAGATGTCCCGCTATAAGTAACCTAATACAAAAATATAACCCATCCAGAAAACTGAAATTCCCATGTCAAAACCTAATAATTGCACAAAAATCAAACAACCATCATGGAATACTCAGTTTATGTAAACAAGCAACAACAACAAAAAAACAGAATTCAGCCCTAAATGAAATAAAATAAGAAACCAACTTCATACAATTCCTTACACATTTAAACCATAATCTAACAATAAATTAGACATTTTGTCCTATACTACATATAGCAATTCCATTAAAAACTCTAGCTAAGGTATAACACTTAAAGACTAGGTTGAAAAACATTAAAAACTCATATAAGAACATTCCCCCGGATTCATGAAGCTCGGCGCAAGGCCGGTGTAAGGCCTGTGCCGGCCATGCGGCGTATATATGGTGTAGTAGCGCCATATGCATATTAATGAAGGTGCCCTGCCACCACATCCACGTGCATAGGACACGTGCACGAGTGCATGGGGCGTTACTAAGCTGCGCCCGGAGGTGTGTCAATGTCGGCTGTCGATGAGCAACCTAAATTGCTGAATATTATAGTCTGCCTGCAATAGTAATCGCACCTATCAGTGTCCGTGGATAATGAAATGTATGCAAAGCATGCAAGACAGTTCCCAGCCACACAAAATTGAGAACCAAACAGAAATGCACGCAACACAATATGAGTTTCTGTCCATGGAACAAATGATATTTAAAATTGTGTGTCCGTAATGTACTGCACTGTAAGTAGTTATACCAAGTGGAAGTGAAGCGCATCATGTCAGCGCGCCGCCAATACACACATCTAGCCCCATGGGCAGGGTCACCAGCAGTCCCACAGTGGTTGTGATAGTACACAGCTGGGCAGTTGTGGCCATAGAACAACTGTAAAGAAACCTGACAGTCCAAATTGTATACCAAACTCACACAAACATATGAATATTAAAATGTGCTATACACATGAACAGGAACGTAACCGGCACATACACATAGGATGCTATATGCGGAACCGGGACATCCAAATGCAGAACCCATGCATGCAAATGCAATACGCAACATCCCCTGTATAGCACATAACCCGCACCCATGTCCGAATGTCCACCAAATCCAGCTACCAGCCTTGCGCAGCCATACACCTACACATAGCGAGTATTCCCCATATGTAGTAGGAAGTATCATTCTAGGCAGTGTCAGGATTGCAAATATGTATCCCACATTTGTAAACATCCCATCACAGTTACGTAAATCCAAATGCCCGCTGCTCATGTTTTGGCAAAATGTGTGTACATCCCGCGTGGGATAAGTAACCTGTTGAAACATCAGAGTTGTTTACACGCCACGGTGTCTAGTACTGTACACATCTGGACAAAACATGTATGTGTAGTCACAGTACTGTTCAGCTTCTAGACAGACATGCAAAACATACTACGCAGGATGGAACACCTGTCCACCATGCAGGCCTCCCCACTAGGGTTGCCACCTGTTCAGATGCCCAAGATGGGACATCTTTTGTAGAAATGTGAGAATATGCAGGATAAAACATACCCCCGGACAGTGCAAAGGACAGAATTACACTTGTTTGCCAAGATAAAAGCTTATTTCATAGCATTTGAATTGCTTATGCTATCCCAAATAATAGTTATGTGTTTCAGATACAAAATACCTGTATCATGCAACTATTAAAGAAAATAAGAAATATACTTTTGTCTTAAAATCGCAGGACATTTGCCATGTCTTAGGTTTCATTGCAGGACACAACTGTACAAAGTGAGACTTCCCCTCGCAAAGAGGAAGAGGTGGTAACCCTACTCCCCACTGAATTATCGACAGTATATATTCAACTCAATCACATACCGACACCACCTCTCAACCTATTACAGCAACAAAATATGGACAAAGCCTAAAATGATGGGTGGACAAATAAGGACAGATGTAAATACTGCTCTCACAAACTTCAAAAGTCCACAGAATAATAGTACGTACATTAGCATGAAATGTTGTGAAGGATGTGGGGTAGTCCCCGAGTATTACAGAGGTCTGTACATTTTTACTGTAACAAACCTTCACATATGTTTACTGTACTACTGCATACCTGTAGTTAATTCATAGTTAATTCATCTCCAAAATAATAATCCTCGTATGAATGAATACAGGAAATAGTCAAATGTGAATGGGAACACCACTAACCGTGGATTATGTATTGTAACCACCCCCACCCATATTATGTATTGCCAACATTATAAGCTGCTGACAGGTGCCCAAACACCTGTCTCTGTAAACACAGGTAAAATAATATGAATGGGAACACCACTCACTGTGGATTATGTATTGTAACCACCCCCACCCATATTATGTATTGCCAACATTATAAACTGCTGACAGGTGCCCAAACACCTGTGTCTGTAAACACAGATAAAATGTTTAAAATGGAAAAACTCTGTCCATGTTCTTTGTCTGACATTTGAACACGGTCAGGGCAGTTCCGTTCACCAGGCGGACAAGCCTAAAGCCAGATCACCACATGAACACCCTGACAATTAAAGACTTGTATGTGTCAGGACTATAAGCCTTGGGGTTCTGAATATCCCTGCAGTGATTAAATATGCAGCTTGGGTCTAGAGCAGTAGGGAATAGGGAATGTGTAATATGTAGTACCGCATTTTTCCCAGCAGGAGAATGGATGCCTGTGTTGTAAGTGAAGCGGTGAGGCATACGTTAATGTAGCTATGTACTATGGGTATGCATATAAATGAGTCAGAACACCAAAAGTATAGTGGTTACAGCATCCGGCCAACGTGAATGCAGTCCCAGTTCAACTACGACTGCAGCACATATAATGTTAAAGTGTAATGAATTTGTCTGTGCTGTACAGACATTTAAATATGTAAAGGTGAACGTGTGTTTCGCATATGTCCATTAACCGAATTACAGATATTTTACTGGTACTTTCACAAGTAATAAAGCCCACGTAAGCACAAAGACTTAGTAAACATATGTAACCCACAATAAGGATATGCATGTGCGCTTGCGCGTAACCCACAATAAGGAAATGCAAGTGCACCTGTGCATGTGTAATCCGCTCACAGCATAGCAAATGAATGCTGGTTTCTACACGTAATGTCTATATATGGATATATACATTTGTGTATAGATATATATCCACAGACTTAAACTAAATAAATATATGAAATAAAGAATGTACAGACATATATATATATATATATATATATATATATATATATATATATATATATATATATATATATATATATATATATATATATATATATATATATATATATATATATATATATACACAAACACATACAACATTAATTGATATATACCTAACAAACATATAAACAAATGTCCTCGTAGATATAACACATGTACATAAATAGGTTACACCATAGCTAGCATGGATACATATAACAGACATGCAATTAAGGTAAATACACTGCTGCTCTCAAAACTACTGCCGGGAAAGTATCAGTGTGCCAGATCTGCAAGTCCTACTCTTTAAACATGGATATAGGTGTCCTTTGCAGGACCCCAAAAATTGTGAATCTGTACACGCACTGTCCTGTAATGATTGCTGCAAAGAAGTGTCATCCGCAACTACAATATAGCTGTACATGCAACAGTAGCTTGTGCAAGTGTAATAACACATGGGTTGACAGAATGTATGACATATGTCCCGACATGCGGAGAGTGGATAGTGCTTAGAAGTGTCTTCATACTTTATTATCGCTCACATTAAATTTGTGTTATGACTACTGTGGAGGGGTGTCAGGTCTGGGAATCATGGGTATGCAATAATGGGCCTAGGTGCCTAGGTGTTGGTTGGCACAGATTTATGAGGTCCGCCCCATGGGAGTGATTAATATTCCTATATGGGTATAGCAGACGCCTCTAACTTCCAAAAATGAAGAACCCATCTACTGGATATTGTGTAAGCTATTGGGGGAAGATGTAGGGAGTTATATTAGTGTCGTGTAAGTGATTATCATGGACGTACATGCATACGATTAAGATGGTAACCATACTTCTCAATCAGAATAAGACATCTGGACAAAGGCATTTTAAAATAAGTACAAATAGGGAATATTTCAAATATTCCTCTTACAAAGTCAGAACGTTGATAGAATAATGGATCATTCATTAGTATGAATGTTTTGAGGGTAATTAATTGTAAACTACTAATGTCTGTCATTATTGTCTAACCCCACAGTCCCTAATGACTTGCCACTAAATTACCAGAAAGGCACAATATTATTAAAAAAGGTACAAAATCAGAAGTCTAAGTTCGGGACATTTACCCAAAATGTGTACAGTTGAGAGGTATGAAGGCAACCCTGACCTAAATAAATGTACAGAACTAGTGAGATTAGGTGGACAGGTGTGAAGAAAGACGTGATGACAAATGACAAAACATGTATAAGTCAAAAGCATGTACCTCGATAAATGTGGATGAATACTTATGCCCTGTGATAGTCAATGTGGAAGGTTAATAGAAACATAAATGTGTCCCTCAGGGTGCTATGCAGTGTCCTCGATACAAGTGTTCAGTCTCCCACACTCGCATGTGAGTTCTGCCACTGATGGAAAGCGCAAATACTGGCGAACACATAAGGTAGATGATAGCAGAATATGTTTTGATTAGCACCTGTTGGCTTTTGTGAGGAACACAACACTCTGGGCAGGTGTGTCCTACAAAAGGAATGTAATGGCATCTGGCCTGTGATTTCTTTATATATTGTATGTAGTGGTGTAATAAAATGACATATCTTGTATCAGAAACAGATACATGTTATAGGAAACAGTATTATCGACTATACCACTACAAGACAAATCTGAAGGTATGAAAAGTGCTGAAGTAGTCAGTTTAGTATTGACCGCAGGTATGTGTGGACTTGTCAAATGTCACAGCTGTACATATAGTTCCTATAGGGCTGTCACCTCTACAAATGATGAAAGTGGGAGCTGCTCTGTAGAAATGACAGACGTAGCAGGTCAAAACATACCTACAGCCATGCTTACTCCACAAATAGACATATTAGCACACAGCAAAGCTTAGGCCAGGATTCACAAAGCTTTGGTCGGTGTGTACGAGTAGAGTAAGATTAGAGCAAGGCAAGATGTCTGCCGAGCTATTCAGCAATATCCTGTAGGGGCATGTAACACAGCCCCTAAAACGAACGTTGCACGGACAATGTTAGGATATGCAAATTACCCCATTTGTAGGTGAAAGCTATGCAAATGATGTAAAATATGTGATACATGAAACAGTAAACTGTCCGTGCAAGAGTAGAGTTATGTGCAGAAATGTACACGGATGTTAACCGAGTAACGTTCTGCAAGTAGCTAAACGGAGCAATGTCATCTGTAAATAAAGGATGGATTTAGTTGAAGAAGCATGCCAATGGCCAAATATAAGGCCAGTGGCATGTTTTTCCATTGGAAATTAATAAAACTCTAGTTGTCCTCCCCCGATCTCTAGTGTTTAAGCATAGAGCAGCGCCGCGAGTACGAGCTGTGCATACAAAACAAGACAAATATGTAAAATATACATACAAATTGTAATGTCAGTTAAAAGTTAGTTCGTCATGCAGGTGAATGGCAAGCTGAAGACAACATGGCTACTGAGTAGTGGTTGCTATGTGTGGAAGTGCACTCTCAGAGATGTAACCAAGCATTAGTAGGCAATCCTATGCAATTGAGGCTGAGGATAGTGAAGCACAATTTGTCATGCCATATGGGCCAAGCCTCTACAGTGTAAGAGTAGGTTAAGGGGACTATCAGCATAGAAGATAGGTGACATCATGAGTGTGTATGTATAAAACACTGTAATCTTATTGGAGCAGTGTGTCACATGTTTGCTGTCAGTGACTCATCAGTGGAAGAGGCGTGTTATGATTTATCCTAGGTAAAGTCAGTAAACTGACAGTGTACGCCATGGATATCACTGAAGTTCCTTGCAAACCTGGTGAAGTGTGCATGCGCCCGTGCAAGCCTGTAAGCCCGAGTAAGCATGTGTGCATGTGTGTCTGCCCTTGTGTGTGAGTTGAAGAATGAGTAAGCTACTGTAAGATTGTTGAAGCTCGTGTAATGTTGTGTAAGCCAGTGTAAGTGTTTGTACGCATGTATAAGCCTGTGTGCACATGTGGAAGTGGATGTGCACTTCACTGTGCTCCTATGCGTGGCGCCGGTCACTGTGGACACAAACAGTGAAAAGGAAGATAAACAAATAGCAGTAAGTTAACCAAGGAGAACTACCACAGCTAGCAGGTGAAAACAATCAGACTGAGTATATTACACAGCCAGTACAGTAGGCCAGCACAGCACAGCACGTACAGCTCTAAAAACAGCATTCCACCATGTTTTTCTCAGACACACTGCAACACTGTAGTATACTAAGAGAAGTGAAAACTGTAAAAGTTTAACTGAGACAACATAATGTTAGGGGCTGCCATTGCTATTATACGTCAACATATGTAACATGTGGAGGGTTGTGCCAATGTGAATGCTGCTCAGCATCACACAGTGAGTAGACAGAGAGGAGTGTGCAGGCACAGGGTAACCTACCAGGGGCTACATGAGCTGGAGATAGTAGAGCACTATAGAGTGGACAGAGACCTCCTGCAGAAGATTGTGGAGCTGTGCAGGCCATGTCTCACACACAGAACCAACAGAGGGAAACCTATCCCAGTGGAAACCAAGGTATGTGTTGCCCTAAGGATACCAGCAACAGGTACCTTCCAGAGATCAACTGGTGATATGATGTGGATTTTACAAACATCAGCATCCAGGGTACTGCACCAGTTCATGAATGCCATGTCAGCACGTCAGTGATGATGTATATATCCCCAATTCCCGTAAGGTATTGGGGAGCAATATGTGTCTTTTCCACACAATAGTGGAATACCCTAAGTACTGTGTGCAATACAATGCACGCACATATGCATCAAAGCACCAGCCAGTGAGTGTGGTAGGGCCTACATCATCCACAAGGGCTTCCCCTCCATGAAGTGGCGGTTTGTGTGTGGTGGCCAGCCCATAATAATGAATGTGTGTGCTGGATGCCCTGGAAGCTGCAATGCTTCCGATATGTGGCATCTGACGCAGCTGTACAAAACATTTGGCAATGGGGACAACCCTCATGGTCACCTAGTGGGGGATGCTGGATGTGCAGTTCAACTGTGGCTGATGACACACATCAGAAATGCACACACACATGAACAGGAATGCCATAATGAGGCACACGCACATACAGAAACTTTACTCTAGCATGTGTTTGTGTCGCTCAAGTCACAGTTCTGGTGCCTGGACACATCTGGTGGAGCATTAAAGCACTTGTCAACTACATGTACCAGAATTGTCTGTGGCCTAGGTCATCTGTGTCTCACACACACACACACACACACACACACACACACACACACACACACACACACACACACACACACATGACAGTTTATATACATAGTGTGAGTGACTGTTCATGTATGTGTATTACTGCAGAACAGTTCAAAAACAGCAACGTATGTCAATAATGGACATTCATCATAGTTGTACAACCACCTTGGAGGATATGCATGCAGAACTCTCATTGCATATGTGATACAGTGATGTACTTCAAAATACCATTGTAAATGCAAATATCAAATGACAAATGATATAGCACTTATCTATATGTACACATTGTTACCCATTATACATATTCGGGTGTAATACCTATGTGTTACTGTTGAAAAAGTATGTGTAGTAAATGTGGATAACTGACTCTTTTTAGCCTTATAGGTTTACAGCATGGGTTGGATAACACGTATCTGTCTGTATGATACCCTTGTGTAGAATAACTGTGTCATATGCAGAATGCATTCTAGGCCACAGTATGAATTCCCAGATGTGGACAGGAATATCCCTAAAGGTCCCAGCAATTGG